>NC_041357.1:24951094-24978594 GCF_900634415.1 Cottoperca gobio
TCTATCTATCTATCTATCTATCTATCTATCTGTCTGTCTGTCTGTCTGTCTGTCTGTCTGTCTATCTATCTATCTATCTATCTATCTATCTATCTATCTGTCTGTCTGTCTGTCTGTCTGTCTATCTATCTATCTTCTATCTTCTTATCTATCTATCTGTCTGTCTGTCTGTCTGTCTGTCTGTCTGTCTGTCTATCTATCTATCTATCTATCTATCTATCTATCTATCTGTCTGTCTGTCTGTCTGTCTGTCTGTCTGTCTATCTATCTATCTATCTATCTATCTATCTATCTGTCTGTCTGTCTGTCTGTCCTATCTATCTATCTATCTATCTATCTATCTATCTGTCTGTCTGTCTGTCTGTCCTATCTATCTATCTGTCTATCTATCTATCTATCTATCTATCTGTCTATCTATCTATCTATCTATCTATCTGTCTACTATTTATAAGTAAAACTTGGTTCTAAATCTAACTCATATTGATGAGTCTGTGTTGGCAGATGTTAGGCCGTCTGGATTTTCTGCTAATCAGTTTTTTCACTATCCATTAGTGAAGTATTTGTTTTTGTATTTGTTTTATTATGTTTTTTAGTTATGGTTACTCTCTCTACCTCCATCCCTACACTTGTATTTTGAGTGTAATTATGTTAGAGAAATATTCCTCATAACACCACAAAGTCAGAATCCAAATCAAATAAAAGGGTTTAATCTATATTCTTGCAAGAAGGAGCTGAGTTTATACATACAAAGATAATCAACTCACACACACAGATTGTAAGGCTACCATGTGTTGCTCAGAGAAGCAACTGTCCCAGCCCCAGTATTTATATGCAGATATCAAAGGAACAAACCAATTCAGATCAGGTACCAGACGTGCTAATCAATCGACTGAGGACTGTTCTTTGATTGAGCAGTTCACCTCCTGTCCCCTGCTGTGTTTACACTCGGTGGTTCCTCCTGTCCCCTGCTGTGTTTACACTCGGTGGTTCCTCCTGTCCCCTGCTGTGTTTACACTCGGTGGTTCCTCCTGTCCCCTGCTGTGTTTAACACTCGGTGGTTCCTCCTGTCCCCTGCTGTGTTTAACACTCGGTGGTTCCTCCTGTCCCCTGCTGTGTTTACACTCGGTGGTTCCTCCTGTCCCCTGCTGTGTTTACACTCGGTGGTTCCTCCTGTCCCCTGCTGTGTTTAACACTTAGTAGTTCCTCCTGTCCCCTGCTGTGTTTAACACTCTGTGGTTCCTCCTGTCCCCTGCTGTGTTTAACACTCGGTGGTTCCTCCTGTCCCCTGCTGTGTTTAACACTTAGTAGGTTCCTCCTGTCCCCTGCTGTGTTTAACACTCGGTGGTTCCTCCTGTCCCCTGCTGTGTTTAACACTCGGTGGTTCCTCCTGTCCCCTGCTGTGTTACACTCGGTGGTTCCTCCTGTCCCCTGCTGTGTTTACACTCGGTGGTTCCTCCTGTCCCCTGCTGTGTTTAACACTCGGTGGTTCCTCCTGTCCCCTGCTGTGTTTACACTCGGTGGTTCCTCCTGTCCCCTGCTGTGTTTAACACTCGGTGGTTCCTCCTGTCCCCTGCTGTGTTTACACTCGGTGGTTCCTCCTGTCCCCTGCTGTGTTTACACTCGGTGGTTCCTCCTGTCCCCTGCTGTGTTTAACACTTAGTAGTTCCTCCTGTCCCCTGCTGTGTTTAACACTCGGTGGTTCCTCCTGTCCCCTGCTGTGTTTACACTCGGTGGTTCCTCCTGTCCCCTGCTGTGTTTACACTCGGTGGTTCCTCCTGTCCCCTGCTGTGTTTACACTCGGTGGTTCCTCCTGTCCCCTGCTGTGTTTACACTCGGTGGTTCCTCCTGTCCCCTGCTGTGTTTAACACTTAGTAGTTCCTCCTGTCCCCTGCTGTGTTTACACTCGGTGGTTCCTCCTGTCCCCTGCTGTGTTTACACTCGGTGGTTCCTCCTGTCCCCTGCTGTGTTTACACTCGGTGGTTCCTCCTGTCCCCTGCTGTGTTTACACTCGGTGGTTCCTCCTGTCCCCTGCTGTGTTTAACACTTAGTAGTTCCTCCTGTCCCCTGCTGTGTTACCTGGTTCCCTGTCCTGCTGTGTTTAACACTCGGTGGTTCCTCCTGTCCCCTGCTGTGTTTAACACTCGGTGGTTCCTCCTGTCCCCTGCTGTGTTTAACACTCGGTGGTTCCTCCTGTCCCCTGCTGTGTTTAACACTCGGTGGTTCCTCCTGTCCCCTGCTGTGTTTACACTCGGTGGTTCCTCCTGTCCCCTGCTGTGTTTACACTCGGTGGTTCCTCCTGTCCCCTGCTGTGTTTAACACTTAGTAGTTCCTCCTGTCCCCTGCTGTGTTTAACACTCGGTGGTTCCTCCTGTCCCCTGCTGTGTTTAACACTCGGTGGTTCCTCCTGTCCCCTGCTGTGTTTAACACTCGGTGGTTCCTCCTGTCCCCTGCTGTGTTTACACTCGGTGGTTCCTCCTGTCCCCTGCTGTGTTTAACACTCGGTGGTTCCTCCTGCCCCCTGCTGTGTTTAACACTTAGTAGTTCCTGTATTTTCCCATCAAATTAATTTGCCAAAAAAGGGAGAAAACACACAGCAGTTAAAGATAAATTAAATGATCGGATCTTTTAAAACATTTTTTAAATTTCTTTTCTATTGATATCGTGAAAATATCTTTATCGTGAATTATTTTGCCCATGATTATTGTATAGCGAAATTGTAATATCATGGCAGCCTTACGTAATAAACATGTACCTTTATGGGAGAACATCGGGAACTAGCTCAGAATGTCAGTCGGTGTTTGTTTCCAGTATCAGTGCTCTCAGTCCTTGTAAACATACCGTTAGCCATCCTTGTAATGATTTGACTAAAGGGCCACAAACTGTGTGAAAAACCAACAAACTGTCCACAACTAAATGAAAGGCTTGGTAAGGAGAACATATTTGCTGCAAATCAATAACTGTTGGACTATTGAACAACATTGATGTACTAGTCTTGCTCCAAAATTCCAATATTTCCCTAAGGCAAAGCTGCTCTTTAGGGGCTTTGTTGGTGTGTTAAAGTGGTCAGAATTAACATTCACAGGACTGTGTGCTTCAGTGTGAACAAATATATATTCATGTTTATCCGTGAGTTTTACAAACAGCATGGTAATCTAAAACACTAAAAACAATCCGTACAATATGCAGTGATTTATCTTCCAACGACTTTGAACCTTTACACATTAACGTAACTTTATTTCGACATAGTTTCCAGGTCACTATAGTCTTGACACGCTTACTTAAGCACTCCTACTTAGACCACAATAAACTCCCAGGGAACACTCTGACCTGATATCATCTATAAATATCTCTTAGCTCTATAACTCATTTACACTATTTTGTTTCTAAAATCTATCATTTCCTTTAAATTCCTTTATTTCCATTACCCAAAAAACCACTAAGTGTGAATGTTTTGTAATATTTCACATCAATTATCACCTTTCGTAAGCTTTAGTCTTATCGTCGACACTATTATCATTTGGGTTGCATTAACATTAAAGTTATTAACACAGATTTGTTTCTTGTTGGGATGAAAGTTCTGAACTCTCCTTGATTATCTCCCAGAAACAATTATAAATGTCCCCGAGTTTGTTTTCCGTAACTTCTCTTCTCTGTGTCTCTGTGTTTGTGTGTATTTGTGTGTGTGGCTACACAGGAGCACTGTGCTATGCTGAGCTCGGCACCATGATCACCAAATCAGGGGGAGAGTATTCGTATTTATCAGAGGCTTTTGGCTCCGTCGTAGCCTACCTTTACTCCTGGACGACTGTAATGGTGCTGAAGCCGTCCTCCCTCGCCATCATCACTCTGAGCTTTGCAGAATATGCCTCAACTCCTTTCTACCCCGGCTGTACTCCTCCTCTTGTTGTCACCAAGTGTCTTTCAGCAGCAGCTATATGTAAGTTATACTTTAATCCTTGTAATTTAATGGTTAAAAGCAGTAAATGACACATAATGCATTGATCACATATTTAAAGCTGCTGTAATAAATGTTTTTATATTAACTGCGGATTGAATTACTACATGTAATGTGAAACGGGTCTCTTTCAGCTCATTGTTTTGGTTTTTACGGCCTGTAACTTAACTGTTTTGGTTCACCCTAGGTTTGGTTCATGCTCATCCGCATAGTTTTCAACAGAAAGCTGTTCAGCTTAATGTGATCATAAACTCACTGTACACTACCTGCTCAATCACCATACAGCAGACAGACAAAGGAAGTGACTAGCTGGAGCACTTAGCAGCTAAAGTACCTGTATCTGATATTTGGTGGAAACTAAAATAGAGCTAAAAGAGTGAAAGGTGGAATTACTCAAATAAATGCTAATGTTGCTCTATATCTGTTAGATATAAGCAAAGGTTTCCTGACAAGTTAATGTTAATAATATGTTATGTTGTGTTTGCAGCTTCTTGATACTGCCCCCTAGTGGCCAAAACTAATTTACTGTAAGGGCATGGTCACACATGCGCAAAATTAACATTTTGCCGCCCGTTCACTTCCATTCTATGCAAGTAAAGGGGCGAAAAAAACATTTGCTTCCAGTGGCAAATCACATTAAAGCTCAACTTTGGTGAATTTTCAGGCAAATATTGTCTCGGTAGGCCAGTGGTTGGGGCAGAGCTATTGCAGCGGGGGCGGGGGGCTTGAGCCCTGCTAGCATAACAAGGACAAGCTTGTGACAGGGCTCCCAGGGGGGCTTGAAAATATTCTTATCTACAAAAGGAGGGCCCTGCAGAAACAGTTTGGGAACCACTGCGGTAGGCAATGGTCGCTCTGCTGCATTCGAGCCTGTGTGACCTTGTCTTCAAATAAGTTTCCCTGCCAAAAGAATTGGCTAACTATTTGGACATTGTTACAATTTGCAGATGTGAAGAAAAAATGAAAGTTAAAGAAAGACAGCTAACTTGGTGCATTATATATTTAGTATCATTTTTAATCAGCTTGTCTGGGGGAAATAAGAGGGAACGGAGTTGACTGATGGCTTGGACTAGTAACTAATTCTGTACATTATTATATAATCAACAGATCAATGGTACAACTTCTTTCAGAGACACAAATCATTTAAAATGTCTAAGTAAGAATGTTTTACTGTATGTTCTTAACTTTATTGTGTCTTCTCAGTTTTGATCGTGGGCATCAACTGTTTGAGCGTCAAACTGGCTAGCTACGTGCAGAACTTCTTCACTATAGCCAAACTTTTCATCATTCTTGTCATTGTGGTGGCTGGCATGGTTATGTTGGCACAAGGTCAGTTTCTTTAATATACAACTCCTCTTTAAATAATTTGGATGAAACGTTTAATAATAACAAATAATATTTATGTTGTATTGTTTGTTTGTATCCAGGAAACACGGAGAATTTGTCAAATGCATTTCATGGCACATCATCGTCTGTTGGAGCGGTCGGACTGGCGTTTTATAACGGGCTTTGGGCTTATGATGGATGGTAACGGTTATACTTCACTTCACTTTACCCTTTAACATGAGAATTGACCACACTCCTCTGTAATGCATGGAAGTGTACTTTCTCAACCGATGCAAAGAGCATTTTTCTTTTTATAGAGGGACAGTGACCCTACTCAGCCTCTCAGCTACTCTCGAGCCTTGTGCCCTTTCTCCAAATGTGTGGATTCAACCCTTTGGACAACCTTTTTATTATCTCCAGAAAAGGCCATGTTCCACATATTACAGTTATAACTTTCAACCAAGTTAGGGTTTGTCATCAACTGATAGAAAAACTCTCCAAAATGGTCAACGGGTCTGCTTTAACCACATAGCGACGAGATACCATGTTGTTGAATTGCAGAAACATGGCAGTGCAGTGGGGCCCAGTGAGTGGCAGTAACTTCCCCAGCTCTTCCCTCAGGTCTTGTGCATATTAGATGCATTCAGGTCAAGCGGTAACCTCTGTGTCTGAAAAGTAAAGCAATATGAAATTGAAAGTGGATTCTCTCCACTGGTTGCAAAAGTCCGATTGTAAAGAAGTCTATGAGAAAATGACCCTACTTCCCACTTGATTTATTACCTCAGTAAACATTTTCCTGACTAGTTTTAAGTCTTCTTCAATTCTTCATTTTGGTTAGATAATTCCCTTCACGAGTGGATCCTTGTCCTGTGTCTGCACTGTAACCTTGGGGTTTCCACAACAATGCTTGTGTCTCCTGTGCTGTGTGACTTTTTTATCTGGCCTCCCTCCAGCTCCTCCTGGCACAGGAGTGTGTGGCGGAGCTGTGTAGCCTTACTGAGGTGCCTGTCTTTGTAATGTGTAAGGTCAATTTGGGTAGCCTATATCCTCCATTCTAGCCAGTCTTTCTTGAGGGCTACCTGGAAAGGTGGCCTCATGGGACCAGTGTTCATTTCTGTGTTATGTTGGGATTACAGCCGCGGTTTCAAGCTATAATCTTTTGTACCAATAAGGCCAATTAGAGGGCAAAGTCTGTGTGAAATACCACATTGAATACTTAAATAGCATGTCACTGACATTGAATGCTGTGATCCCTTGCATAGCACTGCAGGCAGGAAAAACTAGGCCTGTCTGGGTGGGCACATTTCAGTGTGGTGATCTGCAGAGGAGAGTGATCAGGTTTTTAGATTAAAGTGATTAAAGAACTATAGTTGTGTGTACTTCTTATTTTATAGCATTATGCTAACTTGTGAAATGACACATTCCTTGATTTCTTAGGAATCAACTGAATTTCATTACAGAAGAGCTGAAAGACCCATATAGGTAAGACAACCTAAAACTCATCTTTAATTTTATAATACATAGTTTTTAAGAGGTCCTTATAATACGTAGTTTTTAAGAGGTACAAGTGAAACCTGAACTGTTTTTTAAATTGCAAATATATTATGGTCATTATACAAATACAGAGCAGCATGTCTGACAAGGTACACTGCACACACTTAAAGTACACTCGAGTAAAACATTTCCATCAATTCGTCTCAGGGACTTGCCACTGGCCATCCTCATTGCGATCCCTTTGGTTTCTGTGTGCTACGTGTTGGTCAACGTTGCTTACTTCACTGCTATGACCACCACTGAACTGCTGTTGTCTCCAGCTGTTGCCGTGGTAAGAACCATAAAAGATTGCCATGGTTATTGAAAAGTTGAGAGCTATTGAGTTTTAATATTGGCGTTAAATTAAAAATGTGTTTATAGTAATGAGAACCATGTGTAACACCTCAGTATTTATTTACTCTGCTCCCTTGTTTTTTCTTAAGTATTTGTTTGTCCCTCCTCAGACTTTTGGAGACAGAGTCCTTTACCCTATGTCTTGGATCGTTCCTCTCTTTGTTGTCTTCTCTACATTCGGCTCTGCCAATGGAAGCTGCTTCACCGCTGGCAGGTAAAAGAGATTGTTCTGTCTGTATGCATAAAACTATGTGGTGTGCACATTTGTTTGGATAAGAAAGGAAGCACAAGTAAAGTTGTGAAAGTATGAGAATAGAAAGAGAAAGAGAAACTCAACAACAACAATACTCACCAACGCAAAAACATATTTCTATCTCTCTCTTGTCACAGACTGGCCTATGTCTCTGGTAGAGAAGGTCACATGGTGAAAATCTTATCCTATATTAGCCTGAAGCGCTACACTCCAGCCCCTGCTCTCATATTCAACGTGAGTCCTGCATATTTTACGAGTTCCCTTATATACCTTTCAGTTTGGTCTTACATGGTCCTCTGCATAGTGGTTCACTTTGTGTTGCAACAATTTTAAGCACCTAAAAATGCAGGCGACATGATATTTAGTCAACGTTACATTACATCATTCAAGTTCAGATACATAATCTATTCATTGTGTGGTTACCTTCCAAATAAACAACATATTCTCCCTCTTGGTTTTTCTCTGCTTTAGGGTATTTTAGCTATTTTCTACATTATCCCAGCAGACATCAACACCCTCATCAACTACTTCAGCTTTGCTCAGTGGGTGTTTTATGGCCTGACAGCACTGGCTCTCATAGTCATGCGTTTCACCAGGAAGGAGCTCCATAGACCAGTAAAGGTGAGACTTGCTGATGGAAGAGTTTTCAGATGTCTTTTTGGAGGAAGCTCCTCTTTTATTGTGTTTTGACTCAACAGGTTTATGCATTCGGGTGATTTGTTAACTGGAAACTACAATCTGTATCTTTCCACACATTGAAACGAAAGCTAAGATGACACAGTCTAGTGTCGTGTTTCTAAAAAGTATTATTAACTGATTAGATAGCGAGACAGTAAATATAATATTCACTGAAGTGGTGAATGTAATTTCATTTAATGTTTATTTTGGACAAATACAATATACCTAGAGAGTTGCACAAAAAATATCCAATACAATGTATCACAGCGTTTATATCTACTGCTAATTTCTAACGCCCGTCGCTAGAATTGAGACCATATTTGCATTTTCATCTGGACAATTGCTCCGATCAATATTTCTTAAAAGCAACCAAAATATTAGCTTCATTTTTGAAGGTTCAACCAAATGGCAATTGTCTTCTTATGGTCTTATTGTGTTTTTTAAAATGATATTTTATTCTCTTTAGGCTTTATATTTGTGCAGTTGCAGAAGTTGGGAAAGTTTCCATTTAAAGCTATATTTATTTTTATGGAAATGTATCTCCATAAAACATAACCCTTCTACTATGACAGTAATATTGCATTATGTTTTAATGGAATTCAGTTGTGGTTGTGATCACGGGGCAGACATACAAGTAAACAGTGGACGTTGTGTTATTGTGTGATTACTCGAAGGTGCCGATTGTCATCGCAGGCCTCATGGTCCTGGTGTCCTGCTACTTAGTCCTGGCTCCCATCATTGATAAGCCAGATCTGGAGTACCTCTACTGTACCGTCTTCATCTTCAGTGGACTTCTCCTCTACTACCCTTTCGTCTACCGGAAGGTCAACTGGGCACAAAACATCATGAGTAAGTAACTTCTTACTGGAATGACTGAGTTTCTCTCAAAATGTAAGTTATTGAAATATGTCTTATGTTCTTCACCATCAGTATAGAATAACATGGGAAACAATGTGTTCAAAAAGGTAGAAAACAAACAAATGAAATACAGTGTTATGTTGTGCTGATGTCATTGAGCCTTCATGACCTTCCTTTCCCCTGCAGGACCCATCACCATGCATCTCCAGCTGCTGCTGGAAGTAGTTCCTTCTGAGAACACTTATTGAGAAAGTACAGAACTGACCACCAGATCAAACGTCTGTTGCTTGTCGTGAAACATGTTGAAGCTGTTTTTTTTGGAAAGAGCGTGCTACAAATTTGGTGCCCTTAGTGGATCAGAGCCAAACATCAGAGCTCACCTCTTTTGAAAAGCTGCATGACAAAAGTACGTGCGGTGGTCGTGAACCTGCGTACACGTGTCAGATGAAATCATTTGTCATTTGGGTTCAAGGATGAAAGAAGAGGATTCATGTTTCTAGAGAGTGTCTGCTTTAGTTAGAATTTATTTAGATATATTAGCTATTTAAAATAAAGGTGTAGAGGAGTTTGAGAGTTGAAGAATTTGACCCTCTTCTCATGATGTCTCTCTCCACGTGAAGAAATAAATCACTGACAAAAACCCCACACTTTTGTCTTAATAAAACATAACTGGCATGAATCATTAAGCAACCATGTTAAACATTTCTTCTTGTAGTAAATGTGCACGTTTTTACTGAGCCAAATGTGTTGATGTAGAGCTGCCAGAAGTTTTTAGATATGCATGAATCTGCACTTGAGCAAAGGGAAGTGGTAAACATTTAGAATGCATTGTGTAGACAACGCTCAGCAGATTGTGCAACAAGATATAGTCACACGTTTTTTTTTATATTGCTCCTGTGGTTGTAAATTGAATCATTAGAGTTTTTTTATTATGTTTTCACATTGTTTAATAATGCTCTCACTCTTATCTTTCACACTGAAATAAACTGGAACAGTGCTGCATTGTATTAGCTGCTGGTTATTAAATGTATCAATCTTGGACATTTCCCAACTGTGCCTTTGTGACCTGACTGCTGCTTGAGCTCAGTGTGCTTTTATGTGTGATTGTGAAATATTATGAGATATGTATGATATCCCCACAAACTGTGTCCCTAAACATATGTTGGAGTTGACTCTGATAGTCTCTAAACATTATGAACTTTACCAAGTTGACCAAAGAAAAATGCTAATATCTCATACTTGTGTTAATTTAATGGTGCGTCTGTTCATATCAACTCATGGATTTGTGGGCTGTATGAAACTTTCAGACCTTTGCTGATGGGTGATTATGTTAATGGACACAGTTATTAGTAAAAGCAACACAATTTGTGTTCCCAATTGTCCACCAGATGTCAGTACAGCATTGTTAAACAGAAATGCAAAGGCATGGGGGGTCTGTGCTATTATCATATCCCTATAGTAGTTATATATTATGTATTAATGTATGTATATTTAATGTCCAATATTATGTAATATTACTTTAATATCATTGTGATTAACAATAGTCAGGGTGAAGATGGGGAGCACTAGTCTTCATTGGTGATGTCAAAGGATTATGGGTCAGAATAGCCAGAAAAGCATGCTGGCTTGCATGCTGCAAACACGGATGCATTTGGACATCCTGGTATTTTTGGCATACTGCATTTGACATACTATGTTTTGAGACATACACATTTTTTTTCTGGCATACTAAATAGTATGGTAGTATGGGTATTGGAACGCACAGTATGCAGTTTCATAAAGAACTCCTATGCAGAAGCTGTACTTGGTCTTTGTTGCCCTCTAGTGGCTCAGAGTCTCTCCACACAGAGTCCATCTCCCATATGCAATCCCCTGGTGAGAAAGTCAAGGTTTTCTACAGTAGGTGCCACTAAATCCACATTGGCCATGCTGACTGAGAGGACTTTAGCAGGGAAGCTGCTTAGAAACCTCTGCCAAATTAGGTTGGAACGGTTCAGAGAAGCAGCATGTTGGTTGTGTAGCCAAGCCTGTTGCATTTGGCTCCTTTTAAACATGCATGGTGAAGAATGCTGTTGTCCTGCAGAATCAAGTCAACCAGCCTCGCATATAGACTGAGTGTGTTTACAAGATGCAGGACTCTGTGGGAAATAGCCAGCTCAAAGATAGATTTGTGATTCAATGCACATACAGTAGCTGTAACATAAACGCCCTGGCTTACTTTATCATATCTCCTCCTCCTATATTTTTTGGGCTTTTTGAAATTTTGCTCTGAGCAGACACGAGCAGTTTCATTGTGTTTCATCACTCTTTAAGGGGCATTGGGTACCAGCATGCTGAAAAACATTTTTCATTTCGGCCTTTATTTGGTGTTGGTGCATTTGAGATGATGAAAGATAACTCTCCATTAGGGGCCAGGAGAGTTCAAGGATTTCATAGCATTAAAGAACGAGACAAGTGACTTATTTGTAGTTGTGAAATATGATAATTCATGTTCAGAGATCCGCACTAAACTCACTAGATCACAGGGAAGGTGTGAATTGTGACTCTGTTGGACCAGTGTGTGAATGTTCATGAATGACTCAGTGTGCTTGACAATATGAGGCATCATTTATCCTGCTGATGATGGTGTGGGGGCCGGGGAGAGGAAGCAGTTTGCTACTCAGTGCAATGCCTATGAATAAAAGCCAGCTGAATTGATTAGGTGCATACACATTGTGTTTAACTAGTTTGACAATGTCACAAAAAAGCTCACAAATCTTTCTTGAAATTGTGTTACTTTGGATCAGTGGTAGAGAAGAAAAGTACTCCATTACAAGCAAAGTCATGCATTCAAAATCTTACTTTAGTAAGTGCAGCAGTGTTATCAGAAAAATGTACTTCTCAAAAGTAAAGAAGAAGAAATAATTCATTCCTTTATCGTTGCTTTTCTGTGGAATACTGGATCATTTCGCCTCTTTGGACCTCAAACAGTTGTTTAAATCACTTGTTTAAAATTGAACAATGTGTTTTATTTGATAAATTTGTCAAATGAATTGTTTAATGTGAAATCCTAATCTGTCAAATAAATGTAAAAAGCACAATATTTCACTCTAAAATGAATAATTAGGTAACATGAAGAGGATAAAAGATAAGATACAAACTTTTACAGATCCTTCAGCGGGGAAATTTCCCATGTTATAGCAAAACAAACAAACAAACAAACAAATAAGATAACATAGCCATATACAAATATACCTTTCACTTATACAGGTAAATACAGTATATCTCAAAAGTGAGTACACCCTTTAGATTTTTGCAAATATTCTGTTATATCCTTTCAGGGGATAACATTATCCTACTGAAACTTTGATATAACTTAAAGTAGTCAGTGTGCTGCTTGAATAACAGTATAGATTTATTGTCCTTTGAAAATTACTCAGTACACAGCTGTTAATGTCTAAACAGCTGGCAACAAAAGTGAGTACACCCCATAGTGAACATGTCCTAATTGTGCCCAATGATGTTGTTTTCCCGCCCTGGTGTCATGTGACTTGTTAGTGTTACAAGGATTCAGGTGTAAATGATAAGCAGGGCTGTTAAATTTGGTGTTTTGGGCACAATTCTCTCTGAATGCTGGACAACATGGCACCTCATGGCAAGGAACTCTCTGAGCGGCTGAAAAAAAGGATTATTGCGCTTCACAAAGATGGCCTTGGCTATAAGAAGATTGCCAACACCATGAAAATGAGTTGCAGCACAGTGGCTAAGATCATACAGCGGTTTTCCAGGACAGGTTCCACTCGGAACAGGCCTCGCCAGGGTCGACCAAAGAAGTTGAGTCCACGTGCTCAGCGTCATATCCAGAGGTTGGTTTCCAAAAATAGACGTGCGAGTGCTTCCAGCATTGCTGCAGAGGTTGCAGAAGTGGGATGTCAGCCTGTCAGTGCCCAGACCATACGCCGCACACTGCATCAAATCGGTTTGTATGGCCGTCGCCCCAGACAGAAGCCCCTTCTGAAACCGATGCATAAGAAAGCCCGCAAACAGTTTGCTGAAGACAATGAATCCAAGAACATGAGTTACTGGAACCATGTCCTGTGGTCTGATGAGACCAAAATAAACCTGTTTGGGTCAGATGGTGTCCGGCGTGTGTGGCGGCACCCTGGTGAGGAGTACCAAGACAAATGTGTTTTGCCTACAGTCAAGCATGGTGGTGGCAGCATCATGGTCTGGGGCTGCATGAGTGCTGCCGGCACTGGGGAGCTGCATTTCATTGAGGGACACATGAATTCCAATATATACTGTGACATCCTGCAGCAGAGCATGATCCCCTCTCTTCGGAAACTGGGCCGTAGGGCAGTTTTCCAACATGATAATGACCCTAAACACACCTCCAAGATGACAACGGCCTTGCTGAAGAAGCTGAAGGTTAAGGTGATGGACTGGCCAAGTATGTCTCCAGACCTAAACCCAATTGAGCACATGTGGGGCATCCTCAAGAGGAAGGTGGAGGAGTGCAAGGTGTTCAACATCCGTGCGCTCCGTGATGTCGTCGTGGAGGAGTGGAAGAAGATTCCAGAAGCAACCTGTGCAGCTCTGGTGAATTCCATGCCCAGGAGGGTTAAAGCAGTGCTAGATAACAATGGTGGTCACACAAAATATTGACACTTTGGGCACAATTTAGACATGTTCACTATGGGGTGTACTCACTTTTGTTGCCAGCTGTTTAGACATTAACAGCTGTGTACTGAGTAATTTTCAAAGGACAATAAATCTATACTGTTATTCAAGCAGCACACTGACTACTTTAAGTTATATCAAAGTTTCAGTAGGATAATGTTATTCCCTGAAAGGATATAACAGAATATTTGCAAAAATCTAAAGGGTGTACTCACTTTTGAGATATACTGTATATCCATGATAGCTTATTGCACAGAAGGACCCATAGTTGCAACAGAGAAGGACACAAATACATATATAAATATAATTACACAAGATGCAAGCAGGAAATTGCACAGGATGGTTACATTATGTCATACTCTGGATTTACACTATGTTGCTGAAGGAGCTGCTCAAGGCCCCCGCAGACTCTCGCAGGGGGGTGAGAGGTGTTGTCTATGATTGACGTCAGCTTGGCTAACATCCTCCTCTCCACCACCTCCTCTATGAAATCAAGAAGGCAATCAAAGACGGAGTTAGCCCTCTTAACCAGTTTATTGAATCTTTTTCTGTCCCTCTCCGTGTTTCCACCTCCCCAGCAGACCGCTGCGTAGAAGATTGCAGATGCCACCAGTGTCATAAAATGTTATTAAAATGGTCTCCTCAGCAAATGAAGACAAATGAAGACAAGATCAGTTTATTGCTGAGGGGAACACCCGGACTTGTACGCTCTCACTATCCAATACCGGGAGGTCCGGGGCGTCTTCATAAGGAAGTCTATCTCCATGTCTCTCCATCTCCTATGTCTTTAAGTGAAGGTTGAGACACCAGTCAAAGAAAGTCCTCGGTGACTTCTCTGTATTCCTGTTCGTTTCCCTTCTGACATCCAACGATGGCTGCACAAGCTACTAAAAGTCTGCATCCAGACAGAAATACTCTGCTATGATTAATATTTAGTTTAACATGGGTATCCCACATAAAAAGCAACAATAAAAAAAAAACTCTAAAAAGGTGCTTGAAGCACATCTACGCTTTCTGGCAGGCCGGTTTTGGCCCCCGGGCCGCATGTTTGACACCCCTGCTGTACATGTTTGACTCTAGATGAGGAGTCTGTCGTGCACTAAAATCAACAACTAGCAGTCATATCAAAAGTCTAGTTAGCATCTTCTATTTGTTTGTAACCAAACCTTTCTGGCAGGAAAGGGACATAATCAATAACGCTACATCTAATGCTAACCTGCTTTACATTTACTATTCTGCACATTCACAATTCTCACATGTTCACACGTAAGTTTTTATCTTCATTCCAAAACTTCCCTAAGAGGAGACGAACTGCTCGTGTAATAACTGTCTGTGATATAATCAAGTTCAGTTGTATCCTGTCTGTTTAATGCCAACTATGGCATGTCTTAATCAAACTTTGCATTAGTGCAATGGTAGATTGATTAAACATTAATATGCTAAATATGCTGATGAAAGTGAACGTGCACTCTGACATACACACACTTTCTGTACATATGCATGCAGCCTTGCATGGACGCACACATACACGTACAGTACACCCAAATCTTGTTAATGGATAGACAGTGCTGATGAGAACTCATCTGCATATTATTATCATCACATTACTGCACTTTCCCAATCAGTTACTGCATTAGCATTTGGAAAAGAACCTCGCAATCATTCAGTGACCTTTTCCAAAAACGGCTTTATAATGTGTCACTAATGAACATATGAGACAAATGAAGTCTTCGCTTGTTCCGATTGTTTTTGGATTATCAGAAATAATGCTTCAAGACCTGAGAGAGTGAAAAGTGTTCAATTTGCAAAAGTTTTGGTTTGTAATATACTGTGTTTGCTCAAGGTTTATGTGACATCCTTGATATTTGGCTTGTTTGCCCCTACTGAGAATTTTGCAATATTAAATTAGACTTAATGGTTAGAAGTGCCTGTAATTTCAGAGTTAAACTGTAAATGCACTCGGCTCACTGATTTTGGCACCTGAGGGGCAGAGGACATTAAGTCACAGTGAGAAATTAAATATTTAAAGAGCCCAAAAACAGGTGGGGAAAAATAACCAAGTATCACTTAAAGCAGAGGAGTCTGTTTTGTCAACATGACCTGTTTTCCTCCATTGGAGGGCACACTTGAATAAGCAGTGGCAGTGAAGTGAGCCGGAGCCATTTCATGTACACTGTGATCCTTTTACAGTAGAGGATCCACATCCCTATTTTTCCCCAGACACATTCCCTAGATTTGTGGCTCACCCCCACCTGGCACTGCTCCCAGAAATGTCCTGGCATTGCCTTTAGTGTTAAGAACATTATGAAAAAATGCTCTTCATTTGAATTATTATGTTTCAAATGACTGTTCTCTCACAAATGTCTCATTAATAACTTTGTTTGACAGCCTTTCTCTTGCCACCATGAATGCCTGCTTGTCTTTCTTTTCTTTTTTTTCAGACAGAAGCTGGCGTAGTGCTGATTTACTTAAAGTGAGATTATGTAATGTTTACCGAATAACATCCGTTGTGGCGTTTAAAGGATATGGTCGATTGCTAAAATGCAGTATAACAGTAGCACAAGCAGGAAAGCCAAAGTCAGTATGTTCAGTTACACAGCAATATTTATCTTAAGTTTTCTAATGGCATCATAAGCTGCAGTGTGTTATTGCGCAAGGGTGTGTTGTATCGCTTATGAATTCAGAATTTCACTTGTGAGAAGATGAATGTGTTCTGTCGTGTCAAAAAACTCACACAGTCTGGCTTTAATTCACATCATTGCGCGCACACACACACACACACACACACACACACACACACACACACACACACACACACACACACACACACACACACACACACACACAGTTGCTCACCAATCTTAAAAATGTGGATTTGTTTGTTTGCCTCAAGTTTGAACCTTTTTCCAGGTGAGGAAGAGCTGCACCCGAGGCGATGGATACTGCTGCTGAAAAATGGTTAATGACATGAGTTGACCTCTGTTTCGTTACAAACTCTTCCAGCTTACGGCGGTTTTACAGTAAAAATCACTTCTGCAATGAATCTTAGTGAAGAGACAATTAATTACAACAGAAACCGGAATATCAGGGTGACTTTTTTTTGTCCCTTATCTTTCCTTTTTAGTAAGCATTATCCCTCTCATCCTGCACTATCCATCTCTTTCACTGTCTTCCTCTCTCTCCGTGCCTTTTTCTCACTCGCACCCTGTCTCTCTGTGCACTCTCTCACACTTCCTCTTCCTCTCTCTCTCTCTCTCTCTCTCGCTCTTTCTCCTGCCAGGATTTTCTCTGTATTCTCTTTGAAGTTCCTCCTCCTCTCCTCTTCTCGCCCTGTTAAGGCTTTTCACTAACTTTAATTGAGCAACTTAGAGATCAGTGGCTGATGCCAACGTGATCAGTCACTCACAGGTGAAACCTCAGTTCATCTTACTTTGTATATATGTGTGTGTGTGTGTGTGTGTGTGTGTGTGTGTGTGTGTGTGTACAAAATATTTAATAGAAGTAAAGGTATTTGCATTTTTGTGTTTATACGTACCACATTTGTATGCACATATATGCACGCCTGTGTTGCTGTGTGAGTGAAAATGTCAGGGATCGGGAAAGTAATTGAAATAAATATATAAAGAAGTGCTGCTTGCTAATTGTGTTGCTGTGCATGCTCCGCTCTTGCACCCGCTGTAGTTTCTGGCTGTTTAGCGGCTCTTTGATCAGCAGATAGAGAGATGGTAGGGAGGCTAGTTAGGCTGGCTCCCCCGCCTGATGTATGGGTGGCTTCACTACACATTCTGCACACAGTGGGAGGCTGGACAGTTGGTGTGTGTGTGTGTGTGTGTGTGTGTGTGTGTGTGTGTGTGTGTGTGCATATGTGTGTGTGTGTGTGTGTGTGTGTGTGTGTGTGTGTGTGTGTAAAAGAGTGAAAGAGAGAGAGAGGAAGAGGTAGGCAGAGGTAAAGAAATAAATAGTTTGTGGTGAAAGAGAGGAAAGGAGAGATGATGAGAAAGAGAGAGAATGAGAGGAAATAAGTAGGGGGGGCATTTTTACTTGAATGAAAGAGTGCAAATAGCTCTTACTAGCTGCCTGGCAGGCTCCTCTCTGATGTGTATCCGGCCTGCATGTACTTTTAAACATTACTTACAGCCACTGCTGCTTCACAGCCATGTTTTGATCTCTCAGCTCATGGTCAAAGGTGATTTTCCTCATCTGTCAATATGCATTTGTGCAACTGAAAACATCATATTGATAAAAAAAAAAAGGATTTGCACTTAGCATCATTGGAGTTCAATCAACACAAAGCAAGTGCAACACATTATGTCACATTGCCAAGTGTTTTGCAAAAAGCGAGAGGAACGACAAGAGAGACTGAACTTGAATGATAACTTAAGGCAGACTGCATCAGCCGTCTTCCACTCCTGGTTGTCTGTTTCATCCAGTAGGATTGTTATGTAATTTTGTTATCATGAAATATAATTTTTTTTTTTTAAATCTCTTAGATATACTGAAGAACCAATATCCAAAGTCCAAATAGTCTGCTTATTCAAATCAGTAATGCTGTTCTCACAGTTAACTGACTAAACTAGGTAATCATGTTTTCTGGTATACCCCCTCAGAGCAAAACTACAAGCTGTGACATGTTGCTTGTCCTCCAGTCAATAACGCCCAGCCTGCCTATCTGGGCATGGCATTAAAAGATAAGAAAGACTCTCATTTATGGACAAATGTGTTCACATAGATTCCCCATACAATCCATCTATAGCTTGTTGTAGAGAGCCTGCCTCTCATATTAGCAGCCATGAATCAACTCTCTTTATCGACACATGGAGTAATGCAAGTGTAGCTGGGTAATCACCATGCACAGTGCAGGCTGTGATTTGTTACCATGAATAAAGATATACTATTGGTTACACTGGGACTGGATGGAGAAGCAACACTTTAGGTAGAGATTAGGCCATACTGGGTTACCCCCAAACATAAATAAAATGTACTGCAAAGCCACTGCACCTTTTCACCCTTAACATAAACAGGATTATGTTCCACAGATTATCAGAACTTTTGCTTCTTTGATGTGAGCCATGAGAAAATGAATTTGGGAGCTGCCCTTGCAGCAGAACCTCTCTTTAAAGAGCACACCTTCCAGGAGCAGTTGCTGTAGCGAGGTGTGAGGAACAAAGCCTGCAATATGTCCCTAATCGTATCCCTCTGGGAATAAGAGCGGGGTCAAGAGCCTGCCAATGCAAACGGTCACGCTGGATCTGAAATAACATGCAGGTTTCCACATACTGTACATATCAAATAGACCACGCATGACAAGGGATACAACACTCAACATGTGATTACACTATTCCTGGTTTCTTCAGTGAGCTGAATTTACCAACCCTTATGATCCAGCGTCTAATGAATTCCTTAAGTTCTTGTGTTTATAGCAGGGGAGGGGAGAGAGGGTATACGGGATGTAAGGAGAGGGGATTAGTCTTTGAAGTGGTGTTCTGCAAATCTCTGGAGGATAACAGAGCCCGAGGCTGGACTGTGGCTGTGGGGAGAAGCAACAACTACTTTTCCACTGTGGGGCCAACATCGAGGCTTGCCTTGGCCATGTACACCGGATTACCATTGTTATCCTGTTTATTTTAACCAATATATCCCATCAGATATACAATTACTTAAGGCGGCAAAAGGTCAACAGAGAAAAGCTTTGATTGAGACTGAGAGGCAAACAACAACTAAGCTATTGCTAGCATTGTTTGGCCCTGCACTGGAATATGGGTTCTAAGCAACACTGAAAAATGAGATTCTGTAATCCTCTGTGGTATACCCCTCCCTGTGCCTAACTAGCTAATGAACTATCAGCTATCTATCTTCATTCCACCTAGGGCCCACTTGTCCTTCCCTGCAGACAGAATCTACTTCTTGGCAGGTCTTGCTGAGGGGAATCCAAACCTCCTGGCTCTAAAGTAAAGTGTTGCATTCTTCTGAAAGTCATTTTGAGGTGACAAACAGGAGTCAATGATGCTATTTCTGTTGTTGCAGACTGCACCATCAATATTTGTGAACATGAAACAATCTCAAGCTAGAAACCAGACCGCTGTTTTCATCTGTGATGTCTGCAACGTATCAAAGCTAGGTTTCTGGTTTCTAGGTTTGTGACGTAAATGAGATTCACCTCACATGTAAACCTGTTGATTGGTAATGAATTAAGCAGCACAAACCTGTCGACTGTACTTTTGATTGACTTGTCCCAAACTCAAGACCAACAATATATTGTTATGGACACAATGTATGAAAACTACTCTTCGCCAAATTGACGTTTCATAATGTGTCAAAGGAAACACATGCCACCCTAAAATATCAATTAGGAAGGCATTCATACTGTAGTCCAGTGCATATCTAAAGGTGGTTAAGTGTTAGACGGACATTATTGCAAGTGGCAATAACTGAAAAACATATTTTATTCTAGTGCTATAATAATAATAATAATAATAATAATAATAATAATAATAATAATGGCTCTGTTCTATTTACGTATATGTAAGCCATGTCAGTAAACAGCATGCACAATGCTAGGGCCTTGGAAACATCATGTGCACCAAAATTGAATGCAGCCAAATGTAAAGTTATTAATTACACCTCTACCTGATGAGTCAACAATGAGACAGGCCTAATGGATGTTGCATGTTGATGCAGTCTGTTAGTCCAGTGCAGCTATGGCTGAGAGGAATTCAATCATTAGTTTTAGATGTAGCTTGTCATGTTGGACAAGTTCTGACCTGCTGATTACATTTCAGGGGTCACCACTACCAATTGGTATTCATCCTCGTTGGACCATAACGTTGGATGAATCGATGCCAAATTTCAAGGCCACTCATCCAATAGTTGTTAAGTTGTTTTACTCTGCAGTGTAATAAAGTGTTGGACAAACAGACTGAAGGACATCACGAATGACCTGCTGAGCCAACATTGCCATCCTAAATCCAACAAGGACAAAAACTGGTTAAGCAGTCTTTTACAGTTCAGATAATGGTAATTTGGGTCAAAGGAGAATTTAATAGTCTCTCTTAAAAGCATGCTGTTGTGTGTAGATGTAGATGTAATGGCTGCATTTCAATCAGGCATGTTTTTCCCTATGAAAAGTCACAATGTGCAATACATCACAATAGACCTATTTCACAGTAGACATTTTGACTTATTATATACCATGGATGGATCACTGAATGGGGCTACTGGGCACAGAACCAGGGGCCTACAGGGTTAGGGGGCCCCAGCAGGGTCAGAGCCAGAGAGGCACAAACAACCTACAGAAAGAAACACAAAGCAACAACACAGAGACCCAAAATACCACAAAGAGAGGCAAAACGACTATGAAGACATGCAAATTAGTTTAAAGACACACAAACTACCACATAGAAGACGACAGAGAGACAAACAACATCTACCACGAGATGGAAGCTACCACATTAAGACACAACACACTACAGAACCACGTGCAAAACAAATAGAAAGAGACACAAAATGACTACAGAAGATGCAGCTACATTTTGTGTCTCTTTCAAACATGGTGTCTTGCTACTATAAATGGAGGACCTTTTATGTATCTGTGCCCAGGGGTTCATTGTCTCATAATCCGTCCATGAGGAAAAGCACAGGTGATATAACATTAACAATGGCTCTGTTCTTTTCAAGCCTAACTATTGTGCATGCTGGCTGACTGTCACAGTGTAATAGCTTACTTACACAGTGACAGTCAGTCAGCATAAACAATACCAGAATCCTGAAACCAAAGCAACTAAATGGAATTTGGCCTTCATACACTTTGTTATTTACTCTTGTGCTGTTTCGTTTGTGACAATGACACATATTTGGTATAATAAATGATAATTGCTCCTTATTTCACACCTGTTGCTAGGTTAATTTCATCAGCCTAGATACAAATAAGGAACATGCAGGTAGATTTCTCCATAATTCTGCTTTAATAAACATGCTTTTTAAAGATACATGCGTTTTAAAGCACGAGACATCCAAATGACAAGCGTGACAACTATAATGTGGGTCCAGTTCAACAAGAGCAGATAATAAAAGAAAAGGGAAAGTGAAAGACATATCAATTAAATATTTTCCTATTTAAAATACGCCAGTTAACAGCATGGACTACTGTTCCACGGAGTTGTGGGTTTTCTAGTAGTAGGAAGATAGTTTTGTACGGATCATACCAAGTTAGCTCAAGTAATTCTCAGAATCAAACCTTTAAAATTGACTCTTTATTGAGTTCAAGTACAATATTAGCATGTATACTATTTAAAAATGATAACAACTGTATTTCTTTGTTCGTCTCTGTCACATCAGCTTAACTTTTTGCTGTCCAATTACCGACACACCTCCCCTCTCTGACAGTGGTTTGCTCCTCACTCCAGCTGATCGGCCCAGGATTCCCCGGTGGCTCTGCCCGTCGTTGGCTTTAACGGCTCCAATGTTTCAACGTCAAATTAAACTGTTTTAATTTTACGGAGTCAGTGGCCGCTCGTGTCGGCAAATCGTTCCTTGCCTAGTGAACATCTGAAGGATAACCTGTCCGGCGTATTGACTCTGTATTTACCAAAAAAACAGGGGATTTGAACGCAAATACGAGGCCCTCGCTCCATCCCCGGATTCACCTGCTACGCGGAGAGCCTCACACGGAAGACCGACATGGGGGACACGGGGAGCGAGGGCAGCAAGCCTCCAAGTAACGTTAACGTTGTACCCCCGCGCTGCCTCTGTGGTTTCTGGGGGTAAGGCGAACTACCTCTCAATTGTCTTTCTTTTAAATGCTTTTTTTTCTTTGCCAACAGCTAGCAGAGTCGCTAGCCACTAGCTTTAGCGGCTCAAACAGGGATGAGCTGCTTTTCTTGTTATTACCCCCTCCCTATTGTTTTGTAGCATTAGCTGCTAGCTAACACCAGCTGGCCTCGGTAACCTTCTCCTGGAGAGGTAGAGAGCAGGCTAGAGATGTGGGATAAGCTCTCCAGGTAATGTGACAGGCGTGACAACGTTGATAAATTGTTAAATAAGTTAGTATTCGGGTACTTAATAAAGAGACACCGCACAGGACAGTCCAGTTAAACCATAAACTGGACCTGGGTGGAAACTAGGCACTGATGGTTTTATGAGTTCAAATTTGCTATAAAGCAGGATTTGTGCTTATATACTGACTTGACATTGACAGAGTATTTTTTGTTTTGTTTTCTTAAGCACATTATTCATATTGTGAACAAGTTAACTAACCCTAACCCAAGATATCGTGAGGTCTTCACATGATTCTTTAAGTGTCAGGCAGGGTTTCTGTTACCAATCAATGCCATTTTAATCTGCTGAAATGTTAATTAACATATTAACATGCCCACAGGGAACATATGCAGTGGTAAACATGATTTAATATGGCACTTATAAAGTATTACATATACATATCTGAAATAGACTGTGCAGTTATACATACATAATCTGAACGATGATTGTACACTTTGGGGGCACAATATGGTTGCTTTGTTGGACTTAAGTGAATTGTAGTTGTTTTTACAGTATACTATTTTCCAGTATATGAATTGTTTGTTTTCTACAGAAGCTACCCAAGTGCACTAAAGTACTTAATTCACTAGTTGCATATTTTAAGAAGTTATCGGTTTGGAGGTGACCCTCTGACTGGTTGGATAAACATTACAGATATGTAAAACTTTAAATATTGCAATGTCAATCACCAGATCTCAACATCAGAGACAGTATTTGTGATGACCCCCCCCCCCCCCCCTGATCAGAGTTCACCGGTGATCCAAATATCAGTGTTTGCACCAAAATCATGACATCCCAGCATCTTGTTACAGTATCAAAACTAAGCATTAAAAGTTCCACATTTGCTTACAAGATGTTTTATTTTGTGCATTAAAAGTCCTTCACATTTCAGCATACTGATAAAACATTTGCCCCAATTTTGCAACTCTTTTTGCGTAAATCCACTATTATTACGTGGCCAATAGAAAGAATGTCACAGCTGTGATATGGACACTGATTATGTAATTTTCTCTCACCACTGTTCTCACTTTAATATCAGTCTTTCTGTCCTTGTAACTTTTTTAACCAGCTGATTTGTTTTAATATTTCATTTTAAAACTTAATTAAAACTGTAGTCCGTTACACTAGTGCTTGAATATGAGTCCACTCTGACTATAAGATGCACCTCCCCCATTGAAGATGAACAATAGAGGTGCTTTCCACTCCGTAGGAATTAATTTCTTCAAAAAACATGAGCTCATTAGTTGATTTATAGTTGATAGCAAGAAAATTAATTGGCAACATTTTTTTATATCGATAATCAACCAAGTTCAAACAAAACTTGTAAAAATGTAGTGATATTTATTAGACCAGTCAATCAATCAATCAATTAATTAATCTGCAGACTAACTGATGAAATAAATGTCCGTTAGTTACTACCCTACTTCAGAGGATATGAAAGCTAAGCTGAACCTGCTCTTTTAATACTAATGATGTCATGCAGCCCCTGTCAACATGTAGAGTCGAATATTTTTAAAGTTTCTGATCAACACTGACACTGGAAACCTGGGCCAAGTTTGAAGATTACAAATGATGTACAAGTTGTGTTGTTTAACTTAACTACAAGATGGACATATGCCAAACAGTGTACCCGGCTAATGTTTAATCTGTCCATAGAGTGTATCTGTCGCGCTCTTGGGAACATGTCCATGCTCCTTTTCAAAGTGATACATCTACCTGTAATAATCCAGGCCCTGAATTATATTCTCCTGCTTAGGCTTTGTTGTTAAAAAGCTTGTGTGTCCTTGGATTACCCAGAGGACAGGAGGACAGGAGGACAGCTAAACGATGTCATTGGTTTTGGGATTGGAAAAAATGGGAATTTGTTGTAAGCTTGAAGACTTGTCAGCATGATCTACGACGACATTTGAAAAACAACTACCTTCAGGTTGTTTTATAGCGTCGGGGCACTCTTTTAGACTTTTTGACTTCCACATGTCTTTTCCTGCCTCAGACTTGTTTGAAGAGGCACATTCAGGTGCACCATGTATGGCTGTGATTGGGGCTCTCTCTCTCTAATAAATCATAATTGCATTTGACATTTAGCAAGCGATTAATGCTCGTCTTTTGTTATTTCTCTCTACTTAGTCAGCTGCTATGTTAGTCTAATAGGTTTGTTGGTGGAGCATTTAATGTTACATTTTCTGTAGGGTACAAATAAAGATGAAGATAAAGTGACTTTATCTTCAATTTCATTTACACATCTAGATATGGATGAATACTATCTGGTACATGCAGTATATATTGTGATATACGAAGTTGTCTGGGAAAGAGATTATATGTAAAATAACTAGTGTCTGGTTTTGGCTAATCCAGTGGTATTAAAAACCTGAAATAAAAAAAGTAAATATGACATTGCTGACATTCAGAGACATTAAAAGGAATAGTTACCTTTGTAGAAACGCTGTAGCAAAATGTGTACCAGCTGACGCATCGCCTGCTGATATATATTGCCAGCATATGCTTTACATCATGTGCTGTTTTTCTGGTTTGAAGTTTACTGTATGGGATACATGAGAAAGACATTTATCTCTAAAATCCATACTATTACAGTAGCAAACTATTTAATTTTAGCACAATATATGTATAACGCTGAAATGTAATGAACATTGCTGCTGCCAGTGCTGTAGGGAATTGATGGATTAGCAAAGCAATTGCATTATCAATTAGTTAATTAATTAGCCCTACACTGCTATTCTGTCCTTGTACACAGCTCAGCTCTACTCTGTTGCTATTTTATTCCATAGGTGTACCATTGTCAAATTCAGCTATGTGCGTGAGCGACAACATGTCTGCGACTTCTCTCTGTATCCGTGCAGTTAGTTTGTCTTTCACCGCTCATGTCGGTTGCATTTAGTGGAACTTAATTCCTTCAAAAACATTCATCACCCACCGAAGCCTTTGCTCCTTTGTATCGCTCAAACTGCATCACCAAGGCATCGGAGCCCATCTTCCTGTCTGTTCCAATCAGATATTCTCATTAGTAACAGCAGTGGGCCAACTATGAGATAGACTGATTGTGTGCACTCGGTTCAAACTTCACTCAGCAGTTAACAAGCATGCAGCAGTTTCTTTCCTGCATGTTTTTTTCTCTCACATCCTTTCTCACCCCATTTAGAACCTTAATTAACCTGTGATTTGATTACCTCCTGATTTATAAGGTTGACAACAGGATGTGACTTTGTTTACGCAGTATCTTCCTCCCTGCCCCGTGTTCTCATGATGAGGTTTCTCCTCTGTATCGTTACTTCTTGCTTCCCCTTCTTTCTCTTTTATACCCGAGACCACACACCGGCAGACTGACGGCCAAGCCCGCAGGTTGACTGCAGCTGACCCTACATTCAGAAATGAGGACAACGGTGTGCAACGAGGCACCCAAAATAAATAGAATGTGACTGATGGCAGCGACCGTCACGCTCAATGCGCAGACAGTAAGGACGAAGGCTGGAGAGCAGCCCTGTCGGAGGAAAACTAGAGCCATCTGCTGTGATAGAGTTGTGCCACTGAAATCAGCAAGGCTTCAATGATCCACCCTATAACAACCCTCTTTTTACATCTTAATCCATGGTTAGGATAGGAAAGGTATGTTTCCAAGCTTCTGTATTTGGTAAAAAAAGGGAACGTTAACGAGGTTTGTAGTTTTCTCCGTCCGTGCCTTTTTGTTTGCCTTCATCAGACCAGCTAAGTGGCTGTCATGTCGGCTGTGTACATCGCCAACACACAAGCGAGAGGACACACATTTCTGACAAACTGTTTGCAAAACTGAGCCCACTTGTTCCACCATACTGACAATATTTAGCCTCACTGCTACTACTGCACATTGTATAGAATCAGTGTCTGTCGGTCAGAGACAAGTGCTCGTTCATGACCATCAATGATGTTGTATGTTCACTACTACCGATAACTATACTGTGTGTAAAACAGGCGGCAACAGGTGACTTCCATTCAGCTCATTTTAACGATATCTGCAGCTGGCCCAAAACATAGTCTCCAAAGAGACACACAGAAATATACTGTAACAGTTTGTACCTGCTTTCATTTCTAGTTTGTTGAACCAACTCCTGAGAACAATATCTGGGTCTTTATCTCGTAGGAGATGCTGGACTTTCTTTACTACCACTAGTTTACGTTTTTATGACTCTCTGTTGCTCAAGTACAGTCGGCATTTCTAATCATTAATATGTAAACTCTCTACAACCTGGACACCCGGATGACAGTGTGAATTCCCAAAATATGTGTACGATTTTTAAACTTTGGATTTCTATATTTTATACTCCTGTATGGTTTGCAAGATGTGCAGAAATGGATCCAGACATAATTCACACGTCAGCTGATGTCGCCTCCTAGCTAGGCTGCTGCTTAGACTATGACAGCCTCTTACATAGCATGACAACTTCTGGATTTAGTGAATAATTTAATACCGTAGCCTGGATCACACTTTTCCGTCTTGACTTTTTCACTACCAAGGTCCCAAATTGAAACATGTGACTCTTGCCGCGTGAATACTCACTCTGCATCTTTTTGGGAACGCTTATACAAGCTATTTGATTAACACATTTGTTTTTCTCCTCTCTGTTCTTTTCCTCAGGTCGAACAAAACTGTGAATCTCTGCTCAAAATGTTTTGCAGGTACGTACTCGTTCTTCTGTGCGCTCGTTTTGGTCCCCTGATCGCGTGTCTAACATAACCGTGTGTGTGTGTGTGTGTGTGTGTGTGTGTGTGTCGGGGAGGAGGGTCAACTACATTCTCCACTTCAGTAGATGTTCTGCAAAGACCTTGAAGTGACAAAATGCGGAGAAGTTCTGAGAGGGA
>NC_041357.1:24983594-25108594 GCF_900634415.1 Cottoperca gobio
GTGTGTGTGTGTGTGTGTGTGTGTGTGTGTGTGTTGATGGAAATGTCGATGACCAGAGTGCCTTTGCTTGCCTTGGGGGACCATTACAGAAGGCCTGAATGTTCCACATTGCACATAAAACATAAGCCAATTACCACAAACACTAATGCAGTTTAAAGCAATACTTGGCTTGCTAATCAACTTGTTTGCATACAAATCAAAGTAGTTATAAAGTCACAACTCTTCACTGCTTAAAGACCATCTGCTTAAACCCTCGCAATAATTTCTAAATTGGAAATTGACTTGCCTTTATTTTTTTCTTTCCCACCAGTCGCTGCTTTAATGCACGGGCCGTCCATCCTTAATAGTCCAACGCTTACTATGAAAACATGCTTTTTACAGACTGAAGGGGAAATGGTGGCAATTACAGTGATTTCTGACTATTGCTGTAATTGCAGATTACTTTGCTAATGGCTCTGCAAAATGTTTCTCAGTGGAAGCCAAGAAGGTCTGATAATGAGTTGAATGCTTTTCAGAGACTAAATGAGAGAGGAAATATAGCTGCGGCGGAGAATTTGATCCAATGTTGTCACACTCGGTAGACTTCTGCTGTTACACCATGACTATAATATTCATCTGACTAGATGTTGGTATGTGACGGAGTGAAGGCACAACAAGTGAATTATATCCTACAGGCTCTCCTCTGAGATCCAGCAGGAGCAGAACCTTATATATTGTAACACTACAATACATCTTTCCATAAGCAAGTAACCTTTGTTACTGATCTGGCTCCAGTATGTGAAAACATTCTGAATTTATTGTAGATTGAGGAAGTAATCATTCAGTCATACGGGACGTTATCTTCACACAATGGTGTGGTCTATTTAGCCTACAGCGACAGGGATGGAAAACTGGCTTAATTACATAATTAGCCTATTAAAACATTTATTTACTACAATAACTAGGTGTGTGTGTGTGTGTGTGTGTGTGTGTGTGTGTGTGTGTGTGTGTGTGTGTGTGTGTGTGTGTGTGTGTGTGTGTGTGTGTGTGTGTGTGTGTGTGTGTGTGTGTGTGTGAGTGAGTGAGTGCATTTCTCAGCTACTCATGAAATTTCATTGCTTTCTTCTTCTTTTTTTAACCTTTGTAGGTAGAATAAATATTTAACACTGCTTGGCTTTTTTGCAATACAACTTGAAAGTCACTGAGCACACATGGATTTTACGGTATCACCCAGAAGCATTCTGAAATCACTAAATTTCCTCTTGATGTTTGAAAACTCAACTGGATTCACAGATCGGTTACAAAAACATCTGAAGTGAAGCTGGTGGAATATGTTGGAGACGTGGTTTCCGATGGTGCTATAACACAATCACTGTCTGTAGTCGTTAGTTAAAGCAGAGCTTCATATCTTGCCTCTTATTATCAGTTTGTGCAGTTATATTTGGGACAAATGGTGTATAGGAAATCTGTCATATCCCACATGGAATACCTTCAGGCAGCTGAAGATGAATGCCTTGAGGTAATCATCATTTCTATTTGTGTTCGTTTTGCCTCTTAAAACTAAATGATATGCATGTGCTATTGTACATTAAGTATCTTACATTAGCACTTCACACTTGTACTTTGTCATCAAAGCATTTTTCTCTACTTTCATGGCAGTAAGCAACGATAGTAGTTTCGATTTCCACCGCTGCCTTTCTCCTCTCCGCTCCATTTGCGCGCGCTATAATCGCACACGTTTTAATTGCATAGCAACCACCTGTCAAACCGGGCTTTTAATCACCGTTCATTGAATGCCAGCAGTGTTATTATGTGTATTAATGAATGAATTTAAGACGATGAGAGCTAACGAGCTTCTCTGAGCTTAACGAGCCTCGTTCAGCGGCGGGGCCTTTTGTCGAGAGCGGTGCAGGAGAGACAGAGAGTCAATGAGCGAGATGAGGGTCGTCCTTCTTTGTTGAAAGGAGTCAAAAGAGGAGGCTATCAACTAGAATGTATTTTCTGGCAACACGACCTTTTAACAAAGGAATGGTTGCAAAGCAGTAAATATGATCTGCCCTTGGCCGTTTAAAAAGACTTGTATATTTAATAAGAGGCTTTTCAAACTGTATTATCATCTACAGTGTTGTGGCCTGTATGTAGAGACGCATGTTGAATGTACTCTTTGTTATTATTATTATTACAATGTCCCGTTTTCTTTAATTCATCTCATCCACCCTGCAGGTTATGTCTTCTGTATGCTCCATCGGCTCCCCGAGCAACACGAGTGTCTGTTTGACCACCTGGGCCGTGGTCGCCAGGAGGCCGTCCTCAAGATGGTCAAGCTCGACCGCAAGGTGGGCCGCTCATGCCAGCGCATCGGAGAGGAGTGCTCCTGAGCGCTCCGCTCCCTCAGAAGAACCTCTGTGTTCAGACGGTGTCTCAGCACCAACAGGGATTTGATTTTTTTATTTGTTTTTCCTTCTCATTTTTCTTTTTCCAAGATTTTTGCAGGTTTTTTTTTTTTTGGATACAAACCTCGACCCGCTCGCTCTTTTTAAACTCCACTGTTACCCACATAACCGTTTTTTTTTTTCTTCTTCTGCTTCTGTTGGCTTGATCATATCCCTGCTGCTAAGATGCCTTTTGGAAAATTCAAACCCAGGAATGACAGAACAATAAAGAGCAGAGGAAATATACAATTTCTTCACTTTTTTTTCTTTTTTTGCAAGCTCCTGACTTCTCGAGTGTGAGCAGAGTAATAACGAATAAAAGGACGACGAGAAGAAATATAATACTTTCTACAAATGTTTGTCCGGGAAGCCAGATTAAGACTATACTCTTTACCTCAAAAAAGGAAAATAAAACAACAAAGAACGACAAGAAGGAGGAGAAAAGGATGGTTACCCTTTGTGTACACTTCTGCTTTGGCGCTGTTTATAGACTGTGCTCTTTACCTCAAAATCAGACAGAGCTGCTTTGTACTCTGCGCCGAGCATGGACCTTGTGAAGCAAACCGAGCAAGCCAGCCTCAGTTTAAGTTAGTGTCTTACCCCCTGGCCGTCCACTACCCCCAGTCCTTTAGAAAGACCTGTTAATCCTCCACCTCAGGTTATCAGGATATCAAACCCTCCCCGACTTGCACCCCTCTCTTTACCCCTACAGGACACCTTTTTACTCCTTTTTGTTTGTTTTAAGATTATTCTGGAGGTGTTTCTGCTTTGTGGACGATGAAGCTGGGGTGAAACTGTGATTCCAAAACGCAGGACCTGCAGAGTGAATTGGACTAGAAACGCATTGTGCTGGCGGGAGTGAGCTGGTTGTCCCTGGATCGCACACAGATCCGTCGTCAACGTTGGGGTGTGATTGATCGAGGCTTAATTTGTCGCGGATTTTCTCTGTCTTCCTCTTTTTGTCTCAGCCTTCATCTCCTTCTTCCTCACCGCCCTCCCACATGAAGACATGTTGTGTGTGCTGGATGTGTACAAACTTCAGGAAGACAACATTTACAGGGCATGAACGTGCATACGATTTATTCCTGGGCCTGAAATGTCTGCATCGTACACGTCCACACATCTCTATGCTTTAATAAATACACACACACACACACACACTCCCTCTCTCTCTCACACACACCTTTATGTTGTTTTATGTTCTCAGCTGTGCACATGGAGCACAAGCAGGAAAGATCAAACGTTGCTGTACACAAGCTGAGATGGCAGAGCGTCACTCAGAGGTGGCTGGTTCAGATGGGGGGATAGTTGTTATAGTTCAGGTTTCTCACGTTGTCTTTCAATGAACCACATGTTAAAGGTAATTTGACTATTCTTTGGTTTTCAGTTATTTAATGCCCCCCCCCCCTTCCCTTTAATGCCCCATGTTCTCATTTCCAGCTAGCATGATGATCTTAAATACATTCTCCTCCTGCCTTTCACTTTCCTTTTCTCATCTTTCCCCTTATTGATTGTTCTATTTTCCCCTTATTTCAGCCTCTCTGCCCCCCCCCTCCTCCCCCTTCTCCCCCCACGGTGGCCGGGGTGAGCAGAGTGCTGAAAGTCAAAATCAGCAAATAATTACTCTCCAAAGGTTTTCCTGGTGGACTATGTAAGGAAAGAAGAGACCATGCATAATGAATGAATATTCTGTATCTTTAAAGAAAACCTTATTTAACCCCTTTTTTGCTTTTCACTTACATTTAAGTGTCGAGCTGCGCTTTTTTGGTTTGGGTTGTAATGTGGTTCTAAAATGGGAAGATGAACGTGGAAAATTCTATATTTTTGTTTCCATTGCTTTACTTTATGCTTCCCCTCTCCAACTTTTTCTTTTTACTAAGAAAGAATAAACTGGATTAGACAAAGTGTGAACATCTCTAGTGTGTTTATTGACATGAAGGATTGTTTGAAGATTTTCCACTGTGGTTTGATTTTCCCGTAATTTGGGAATGGGGATGTGCATATATGCATTTTGTATAATTATAATGGATGTGTGAGCAGAGGTTGAAGCCTCCTTGCAACATGTTGCTGGCTCTCTGCCGTGTTCTAACATCCTGCCAATTTTTTTATAGTAATGTAAACGTCTGTTTACGGCTCACAGAGGGCCGCTATGAAGCTACTCTCATTTACTTAACAAATGTGTTTGCGTGTGTGTGTTTTGCGTGTGTGCTCGCTAATGGAGAATTTTAACTAAAGAGGCTTCTGATGGCACCAGTGAGCCTTGTGGGCCGGCTGCACTAATTAATGTTGTGGAAAAAAAGAAAACATGTGTAGCCATGATCAAAAGGCATCTTCAAACGTTGGAGTTGGCTGGCCGCCAGCCTGAGCGTAATCTCTCACACTCCTCCTCGCTCAAACTGAGCCAAAATTTAAGGAAGTTAGTAACCAAATGTTAAGCAGTTTTATTAGATGTTTCTCCTTTTGTCAAGGTGGTTGAAACTTTGAAACGACCCTGCTGGGTCACAGACAGCATTTGGATCTCTTAAAGCTCCCCCGTGTGTCCTTGTGTAAATACACATTTTACATCCTGTGACAAACTTTGCGACATCGTTTCTCAGCCTCGATTGTTGGACGTGGCCACATTGGGCCATTTGACATGCGGACAGTATCGCAGGAGATCTGACTGATCTTCATCATTTTGTCTCTGGACACGACCACAATGGACTTTAAATGAAACAATCAGTGTGTGCGTTAAGTGCAGTAGAGGCCTGGCAGAGCATCACCAGGGACCAAACCCAGCGTCTGGTGACGTCTGTGGGTTCCAGACTTCAGGCTGTCATTGACTGCAAAGGACTTGCAACCAAATATTAAAAGTGACTTATGTGATTTATGATTATGTTACTTTGTCCAATTACTTTTGGTCCCTTTTTTAAAAAAGGGGATAGCACGTATAAAATGTGTTGTAATTCCTCCACCATTCATCTGATTTGGATGTAAATACCCTGAAAGTCTTCTCTTAGAGCACATATTGTTTAATCACAAGTCCATTGTGGTGGTGTCCAGAGCCAAAATGATGACAATTGTGTCAATGTCCAAATATTTATGGACCTAACTGTATAGAGTATTTATAAAGAGTATAAAATGACTTATTAAATGATCCATCCGGGCCTCCGTCTATATGCTATGCAACATACAGTATATAATAACTCCCAGTTATTTCTAATGAAGAGTATATGTTCCTGCTTTTCATTCTTTTTGTTGGCTGGAATACATTGGGCTTTCCTATAATCTTTTAAGTCCCCCCCCCCCCCTTGTTTTGGTTGTCAGTGCACTCTTGTGTTTTATGTTGTCTTGATTATATCCTGACACGCAGGATGAAGCACAGTGCCAGTATCGGGAGGCAACAAGAAGCCGGAGATGTGTATTTCCTAGAGGCTGCCTAGTTTTAGAGAGGGATTTAGGGCGTAGATGTTGTGGCCAGTGGTAAGTAATCTCCTTACAGCTCAACCAACAAGGAAGCCCGCCATTCTCACTGCCTTGATATCCAGTAAATGCAATAGAAGGTAACAATGTCCAGAGTGATCACAGGATCGGTTTCACTATCGCGTGTGTCATCTCGAGTCCATTTTCCAGGCAGCGCTGGTGTTGCACCATGTGTGATGGTAAAGTCACTTATTAGTCTTATTAAATTTGTTGAGCACTTATGAAAGCATGTAATTACATCAGATGCATTACATCCACTTAAGCACTGAAGCTCCTTATTTATTATGCAAATACAAACGGACGTTAGAGCTATAAAAAAAAGAATGTGTCAAAAGATGTAATTTATCCATGATTATAGCCTTCAACTCTCACTTTAATGTGTTCAAGAGGACTGCATATTATTTCACTTTAGGACAAGGAGAAGTTACAAAGCAGAGAAAATGAGTCATGAAATCACGAGGCAGCATAAGGGTCTAAATGGCTGCTTAAAAGATCCCAAAACCAACAATCTTTGGCAGGGATTAGGGTTACTCTAAAAGTGTTTGCTGTTACATTGGTTCACTCTCAGCTCTCATCATTGTGAATCGGAAAGTGGTCGGCAGGCCACCCGGCACCGTGTCACGTGCCGGATTTGGCCGGCGGGACGTTAGCTGAGGATCACTGGTGTAGCATTTAGCAGCTGAAGTGATAAAAGCAATTCCCTAAGGAGCTCAAAGACGGTGAATAATGGGCTCGCATTCTTTGGCTCTCCAGATAAACAACTCCAAAATAAATGGTAATGTTGGATGTGTAATTAGCAACTGTTTGCCAACAATATGTCACAATTGTGTTTCCTGCTTTCTGCTGCCCCCTAGTGGACAAAAAGTCATTAAATAAGCTTCATACGCACTGCAACTAAAACTGAAGTAGCTTCCTGTCTCCTGTCATAGCTTACCAAAAATGTCATCAAACCTGCGACGACCACATACATCTCCTGACGGCAAGTTTGGAGGTTTGATGTGACTTTACTGCTGTTAACAGCTTACATTAAGTGTCTTATGAAGAACTATATCATCAAATAATGCATTTAGATTCATGATGTTATTATTTTATAAGCATGCATCATGAGTTAAGATTCTTAAGATTCTTTGAGTGTAACTCATAATCCCCTGTTCTACCATAGCTAATGACTGCAGCACCATTCATTACCATCCCGACCATCTTTAACCACCAGCAACCGTCACTATGCTGCAGGAGCTTCAAACAGGCGTGCTGCTGACATTTGGTCAGGTTCAGGAAGGAAATTAGCAGCGACGGTGGAAGATCCAATCCCAGTGTGGCCATTACTGTCAGTCGGACATATTTTTTCCCTGTGACCTTTAAGGAGGAAGCTGACTGCACACTTCTCTTCAATTACTGGATGACTTCAACAGAGTGAGGTAAACCAGTGGAAAGGGTGAGACTTTAACGAAGAATTACTGACGAATTGGGAGGTCTCTATTACAGTGAGACAGGCCTGGAAAGGATACAAAGGGGGGAGGGTTGCAGGTTTCAAAGGATGAGTTCAGTACAGCATAAGCTTTTGTTTTAATTGCTGACCGTGTATATCATTATCTGCTTTGATTTCATTTTAATTTTTGCAATTAAACTGTTCAGTAAAGAGAGAGAGAGAGAGAGATGTATTATATCATCGGTCCTTAGGTACCTGATTAAATGCCCTGTTTCACACATTATGGGATTGTTTAGGGAAACTGAAGGCTAAACAATCCACACAGTCGGTCCCATTTAAAGCAACTCCCGCTAGATTAATCTAATGAACCCTTACTAAACATGGTCCAAGACTTTGAGAGGAAACTATATTGGTTGCTGGATATCTTAAAGGCTTTCTGTCCAACCTTTTAATGTTTCCTTTGCAATTTTTCCTGCCGTTCAATCTTGCACATAGGTGTATTGATTTCCCATCAGACCACTAAGAGTTGAAGCCGTAGCGTAAACAACATCACATTGTCATGTTTTAATTACATGCATTAAGTAACCATCATTGACACGAGTATGTTTTTGCTCACGTGTGGATGTTTTCACTGCATTTCACATTTGTACAGCATCCACTCTGTCTATTTTCTCATTCCACAGCAGGCCACAGCATCTCATTCCCCCCCAAATAGCATTTTCCTTATTAATGTGTAGTCATCATTTCCTGTGAGCCACTGTAAAGCCTCCATTATTTGGCTGCCTGGGTGGCCATTATTGATTTCCTGTTTTTCAATTCTCTAAACAGAAGCCAAACTGGGGAGCTTATAGATCTCTCCCTCCTCTCCGCCTCTCTCTCTCTCTCTCTCTCTCTCTCTCTCTCTCTCTCTCTCCCCAACTGTCTTTCTCACCTATCCTTCTTCTCCCTAACCTAACCTTCTCTTAACCGTCCTCTCTTAGCTTTCCCCTCTTTCTTACTCATCGGTGTAATGTTCTGCTCTACTTCTGTCGCTGGTGAGTCTGTTTTAAAGACTCAGAGGTTAAAAAAAAAAAGTTGAATCCAGTTTGGACTGAAGCCGCAGCTTTGACATCTGCAGCAGAACAAGCAGCAGAACAAACGGCCCACTTTGTGCTTCAGTGGATTTAAAAGACCACGTTGGCTTTTTGTGTTGCGTGTGCAAAGCACCCCCTTTAATCAGCTTTCTGACACGTCATTAGAATATTAGCAACTGTTTTACTCCTCTGTTGTTAGTATTAAGTGTACCGTGTAGGATTTAGGGGGATCTAGTAGCAGAAATGGAATATAGTATTCATTACTATGTTTTCAGTATTATATAATCACCTGGAACTAAGAACAGTTGTGTTTTCTCTACCTTAGAATGAGCCCTTCATGTCCACATAGGGAGCAGGTACCGTCATGTTTCTACAGTAGCTTAGAACCGACAAACCAATGGCTGTAGAGCGGTTATTTTTATGTTACCCAAAAGCTACTGTAGGTTCCCTGACACTGAGTTGAGCGAGTATTCAGTTGGGTTCATTCAGTTCAGTTTCATCTTTATTGCCTCTTGAGGGAATTGGTTTACAGTAGAGGGCGAAGAACACAACATACAAGAGGACATGGGACATTAATCACAACAGTTACAGCAAATAACCAAGTAAAAAAGATGTATCTGTTAAAAGTATCAAACCATTGTAATGGTAGCCATGATAAAGAGCTGCTGAGCGTTGCAGTCAAGGCAAGGGTCAGTGCAAATTAAGCGCATTTATTACACTTGGAACAAAGGGCACTTTAAACCTACTGCTCTTCACCCTGAGGGATCTGTATCGAGTTACTCACCACGAGATGCGACTAAATCCTAAACACTGGACCTTTACCAATGACCAATACTGAAAAACATCAACACACTGCTGAACTGGTGATTTGTCAGCTGCAACGCTTCCATTAGCAAAATCCTGTTTCCATTATGGTATTAAATAAGACTTTTATAACATTAAATAACAATTAACCTCCATTCTGCAAAATAAAACAAGTTATCTACCCTCTTACTTATTTTTTTAAAGGTTTGGTTAACACCCAATATGAAGCTCATTGCATTATAAACCAACTTAGTGGGTTATAATATTGTGTAATGGATAATAATTGTTGCTACAAACCTTCATAATGCACGATTAAACATTATCCGTCATAAGACATTCATAAGATGTAACGTGTGACATTAAGCCTTATGAACAGTGTGCGTTCTGTATCCATAATGGATAAAGAATGTGGTTGTCAAAGCTCAATCTCGGCCTGAAGTTGAGGCTGTGTTGGTTTTGTATCCAGTGAACACACTTTGCTGTCGGGCTCTGACAGCGGCAGGAAACAACCATCGTGCTGTTTGTCGATCCCAACACCACAGTCCACACTCACAACCTCAAAGAGCATGACAGACACACAAAGCGGAAGTGTGGCGGCACAAGCGGAGCCACAGCCTTGTTAAAAACACATCACCAACCGACTGGGAAGACTGGATGTTTGAGACTAAATATTCTCGGATGTCTCAAAAATAACTTCAGAAAACGACAACGACAAGTATGAATGTCAATGAATTGCTGCTTTCATTCATATTTCTAAAGACGAACGGACATTTATTTAATTAGGACATGTGCATGTGATACATCTTGTTACATTTGTTACTGTGCAGTAAACGTCATGAGCAGCAGACGTGTTGTTTTCTTATTCGTTTATTTGAAGCACCCAAATGCGTAAAGCTTACATAGATACATACATTACATCAAGCAGGCTAACTTTTAAAAAAATTAAAGCATATGCAGGCCATTATTTATTAATGGCAATACTTTAAGACTTATTTTAATAAGTCAAATAAATCATGAATGATTGATCATATCAATTCTTGACATATATTTTGCATGTGTTGTACTGCATTATGCATGTATCAGTGGTACATTACAGATGCATGTTTTCTTCTTTAATGGAACTACACCTACACGTTATGTGGAAATGACATTTTTGATATTTAACTTACGGTATACGTGTGTACTTTAATGATGGAGATTGAAAGAGATGAGATGCAAGACACGTTTTCATTGAATGAGTTGTTGCCACTAAAGAGTTCATTCTTTATGGAGGTACTCTGCAGTGGGTGTTAGCTTCCAGCTGTGATCTACTGTGTGTGCAAATCACAAGCCGCGACAGAGGACAAATAGAAATCATTGCTTACCATTGCTTTGTATTTGTCATACAGTGAAATTAATTATATACAGTGAAAGAGATTTTGCTATATTCCCCAAAATGTTAACCGCTGAGCGACGCAGCCGAGGATGCCACTGCTTAAGAACAGCTGCTGAAAGAACAGATAATGTTCCTCAGTCAGTGTGGGACACAACACCATGACCTATGATGATAGATACGGTTTTATTTTACTTTTAAAGTGCAACAAACACTTATTCAAGATTGCACAGACAGGCTAATATTATATCAGCACTGCGTGACATCATTTGGTCATTGGAAGGTCACATCCTAAGTCTGCAACTGTCCCTCTGGTAGCCACATAACCACTTCCTGTCTAACGCTGACCTGCCTTCTCTCAAACATGTACTGTAATTTCATACTACTACTTTCATACTTGATTTTGGCTATTTTTCCATTATCTGTGATCGTCCCGGTCTGTATCACACTTTATGTGCAAAAGGGCAAACGCAGTGCATGCTCTATTGATCTTATCCCCCCAAATCCTTACTAAACGCCATTCACTGCCATTTACATTTAAAGTAATAGAGTACTGAATGCTGCTGTTACTTACACTTATGAAAATGACCTGAATGTTTACATCTTTTGAAGTAACCTTATTGCTTTTGTGTGTATTGCGTATCCTAATCAGAACCAGCCAGAGACATTTTGGCCAATGGGATGCAGATAAGGCAATATTGCGTGACTTTGATAAAGCTTGCAGAACAGTTTCAAAACCATTTAATGAATCGTCTGCATAAGTTTCACCATCGTGTGTATTCAGTCACATGCAAGTCTCACCAAGTGTTTTTGCTGTGTTGATCTCACCTAACACAGCTGGTGTGTTGTAACGGTGACTGCACAATGGTTATCGTCACACATGTACACAGTTACCCTGCTTTTCTAATGGGGCTAAACATAAAATACCTTTCCTGATTTCTGTAGGAATGCATGGCTTCAAATACATTTAGCTTTAATAAATGTGTCTGTGCCAAAAATACATCCTTTGTATCTTACTATGTCTATACAGTCCTTTTTTCTGAGACTGCAATTGTGATACATTTCTATAAATATCAAGATCCAAAACTCACTTTTCCCTCAAGGATATAACTTATTGTTTTATTTAAAATAATAATATTAAGACAACAGTACTAAGTATTGCTCCAATGGCATTCTGTTGGTTCATGTCAAGTCACAAGCATCAAAGCTGTGCCGAGTGATCTATATGAGAGGGTAAAAGAAAAGCCTTTTGCAAAGCAATATAAAACTCTTGAGCAGAATGAAAGAAGTGTATAAAGTCACCCAATTATGCACACACACACACACACACACACACACACACACACACACACACACAGTTAGTCGAGAAAACCACATACATTTCCTTCTCTCTCTCTTCCAAGTGCGAAACCAATCCAAGCAGAGGCCCATCTCCTGAAATTAAGAGTGTGTGTGTGTGTGTGTGTGTGTGTGTGTGTGTGTGTGTGTGTGTGTGTGTGTGTGTGTGTGTGTGTGTGTGTGTGTGTGTGTGTGTGCCTCTAAATCTACAGTATGTGGTAAATGTCAGCCTAGGTGAGTCTTTTTCAAAATGTTCATTGCACAGGTTTTGGATTAGTTATTTTATTGTGTTAGCTGTTGAATGTGAAATAGCCTTTAAACCACACCTCAGAGGGTTTACACACTCCCTTATATACGTGCATTCAAACAGAAAGAAGCATAAATGGAGACAATGACGCAAAAATGTATAACTCTTTTCCTCCTGTCTCAAACACATCTTATAAAACTCATCATCTAGTACTGGGGGGAAATGTGGCATGTTCCATGATTTTCTAAAACCTCTCTATCTCACACACACTCACTCACTTACTCACACACACACACACACACACACACACACACTCTCTCTCTTTCTCCCTTCTCCTCTCTCTATTTCTGTCTTCCTCCCTCTCTGTCTCTTCACCCCTCCTGACCTTTCATATTCACCATAATCTCTCACACACACTACTCTTTTTATCTGCTGCTGATCTGGCAAATTTATAGGACGGAGAGACAGCCACTCTCTGTGTGTGTAGTGTGTGTGTGTGTGTGTGTGTGTGTGTGGTGTGTGTGTGTGTGTGTGTGTGTGTGTGTGTGTGTGTGTGTGTGTGTGTAAGGTCATGTCCACACTATGGCATATAAATGTGTTTTTGCCATTTCATCAACACTATGTTAGTATTTTTGACCACCAAAAGAATCAAGCTTTTTAAAAACTCCTAAATCGAGTAATCTTTCTTCAAAAAGATGATTTATGATTTTCAGTAATAAAGCTTTAACAAACATGGCTCACATGCGGCTTGTTCACGTCCAAGAAGCCCAAACGAGGCTTTGATGTCTTTGATGCATTGTTCTGCTATCAGCTGGCTTCACAAGCATTCAGGAATGATTGAGGGTCATAAATAATAACACCCCAGTAATCACCAGAAATTACTCTGCCTTGCTGAGCAGGTAACATTTATGACCCTCGATCATTGCCAAAGCATAATAATGTGCTTTGGCAATATGCCTTTGGCAATCGGTTTCACTGCAGATTACACTCCGGGCTATTTTGGAAGTCTAATGTGGATGGCACAAATAATGAAAGGGTTTGGAGGGTTCTTTGATTTAAAGCTGCAATAACTGATTTTCTTGAGGGAAATATCTGCCTCTTAGATGCATAACTTTCACCAAGAGGTCGGTAACTGTGTCCGTCTGCCTTTTGGTGCTGAGCAGGTAGTAAACAGGGGGTTTATCAGAGCTTTTTTTTAACACAGCTGCTTGCTGTACGACGATGGTATGAGATGGCATGAGATGGTATAAGATGGCATGAGATGGCATGAGATGGTATGATATGGCATGAGATGGCATGAGATGGTATGAGATGGCATGAGATGGCATGAGATGGCATGAGATGGTATGAGATGGCATGAGATTGTATGAGATGGCATGAGATGGCATGAGATGGTATGAGATGGCATGACATTGTATGAGATGGTATGAGATGGCATAAGATGGTATGAGATGGCATGAGATTGTATGAGATGGCACAAGATGGTATGAGATGGTATGATATGGTATGAGATGGTATGAGATGGCACGAGATGGTATGAGATGGCACGAGATGGTATGAGATGGCACGAGATGGTATGAGATGGCACGAGATGGTATGAGATGGCACGAGATGGCACGAGATGGTATGATATGGTATGAGATGGCATGAGATGGTATGAGATGGTCTGAGATGGTATGAGATGGTATGAGATGGCATGATATGGTATGAGATGGCATGATATGGTATGAGATGGCATGAGATGGTATGAGATGGCACGAGATGGCATGAGATGGTATGACATGGTATGAGATGGTATGGTATGAGATGACATGGTATGAGATGGTATGATATGGTATGAGATGGTATGGTATGACATGGTATGAGATGGCATGAGATTGTATGAGATGCTATGGTATGAGATGGTATGATATGGTATGGTATGACATGGTATGAGATGGTATGGTATGAGATGGTATGAGATCAAATCAAATCAAATTTATTTGTATAGCCCAATATCACAAATTACACCTTTGTCTCAGTGTGCTTTACAGACTGTACAGGTTACGACACCCTCTGTCCTTAGACCCTCGCATCGCACAAGGAAAAACTTCCTAAAAGAAACCCCAAAATTAAAGGCGGAAAAATGGAAGAAACCTCAGGGAGAGCAACTGAGGAGGGATCCCTCTCCCAGGACATTTACATAAATGCATACAGATAGAGAGGGAGAAGAAGGGATAAGAAGACAGGGGAGGGAGGGGAGGAGAGAGGAAGAGAAGGAAGAGAGCAGGGAGGTGTTCCCCGGCAGTCTAAGCCTATAGCAGCATAACTAGCGGCTGATCCAGGGCAAACCTGAGCCAGCCCTAACTATAAGCTTTATCAAAAAGGAAAGTCTTTAGCCTACTCTTAAATGTGGAGAGTGTGTCTGCCTCCCGAACACAAACTGGAAGCTAGTTCCACTGGAGAGGAGCTTGATAGCCGAAAGCTCTGGCTCCCATTGTACTCTTAGAGACTCTAGGAACCACAAGTAACCCTGCAGTCTGGGAGCGTAATGCTCTAGTTGGTTTATAAGGTACTATGAGATCTTTAAGATATGCTGGAGCCTGACCATTAATTGATTTGTAAGTCAGGAGAAGGATTTTGAATTCTATTCTGTATTTTACCGGGAGCCAGTGCAGAGCAGCTAATACAGGAGTAATATGATCCTGTTTCCTTGTTCTTGTCAATACACGTGCCGCTGCATTTTGGATCAACTGAAGAGTCTTAAGCGACTTTTTGGGACAACCTGATAACAATGAGTTGCAGTAATCCAGCCTTGAAGTAACAAATGCATGGACTAGTTTTTCTGCATCATTTTGAGACATAAACATTTTTGCAATGTTTATGTCCTTAAGGCATGCTCGAAGTTTAGCCAATTGATTGGTTTCATCTGGTTTAATTGATAGATATAATTGGGTATCATCCGCATAACAATGAAGGTTTATAGAGTGGTTCCTTATAATATTGCCCAAAGGAAGCATACCTGTATATAAGGTGAATAGAATCGGTCCAAGTACAGAACCCTGCGGAACTCCAAGACTGACTTTGGCTGTTATGGAGGATTTATCGTTAACAAGTACAAATTGAGATCGCTCAGATAAATAGGACTTGAACCATCTTATGCTATGGTATGAGATTGTATGATATGATATGATATGGTATGGTATGATATGGTATGAGATGATATGGTATGACATGGTATGAGATGGTATGGTATGAGATGGTATGGTATGAGATGGTATGAGATGGTATGGTATGATATGGTATGAGATGGTATGGTATGAGATGGTATGGTATGATATGGTATGAGATGATATGGTATGACATGGTATGAGATGCTATGGTATGAGATGCTATGGTATGAGACGGTATGAGATGGTATGGTATGATATGGTATGAGATGGTATGGTACAATGAAGTAAAAAGCTGGACAACATTTTTGTTTTTTAATTAGATTAAGGTCAGATCATTCTCTGCAAAGTCCTTTGACTTTGACATTTTTAATAAAAACAATATAAAACACATTTTCTGTTTTCACTAATGTTAATTTTCCAGTGAGTTATATTTCAGTTGCCTCGCTGACTGGACAATTGTTGACACACCCTCAGACAATCTTCCCCAACCAAATAATAACCAATGACAAACACAATCGATCAACAATAAATCAGAGCAAACGTCAGTGCTACCTGAACAGTGTAACCAATTTAAACTATAAAAAACCCAACAGATTAACTAACAAAAACATTATTATAGACTCAAACAACGTTGATTATGTCCTTTAAATATATATATAGAGAGGAAAATGTTCTACTTAAACTAAAGTAATATATAAATGTAAAGTATTTGATATATCCTAAAGAATGATTTAGAATTCAAAAGCTTGTTGGAGAAAAAACTTACAGCGAGATCCAGTGAGCATCGCTAATCATCATCCACCCATTTGTTTTTATTATTCTGTGACGTTGCTGTAATTATTTTATTCTTCTGTTTTTTCATTTGTATTCAATTGTTCTGTTTCACACATAGATTCACATGTGTGCACTCGTCTAATCATGATCTAAATGATATGTCAATTGTATGTAATTGCCTTGGCAAAATTGTTTGTGAACTTTAATAGCAATAAAGCTCATTATATTATAAGTGAATAGAGGGAGCAGGAGTGGGGGGGCAGGGGGGGAAGGTCTGCAAGGAAAAGCTTTGCTCGTCTGTCAGGAAGCCCTGACAACACAATCTCTCAGACCCCTCCAACCTCCCTCCCTGATTCCATTACCAAAGCAGTGATAAAATTTCCCAATGACACCCAGCACCATCGCATCTGCAAAAGGCGCAGACAGAAACATAAATTCGATGTACCAGTATTGTATAGTGTCTAATTGCTAATTGTTGTAATATCACATTACAGGCAGTGGGTGCTAACAATTTGCAGGGGCCTGTGGTGTGTGTGTGTGTGTGTGTGGAGATGGAGATTGAGTCGGGAGGAAGTGGTAAATTTATTTATCCAGCGTGATCCATGATATTGGACAACTCATTGCAGGTTTGGTTTAACAGAGGAAGCAGATTGTGTATGTGTGTGAGCAGGCTGTTCTCATTCACTGTTTTCTTTATAAATACGTAAAGTAATGCTCTATCATTTGAATAACCCACATAAGTGTGAGCCAGGATGTGCAGGGTTTAATGTCTAATGTCTCGACACAATATCAGACCGATTATAGCCCGACTCGGCCATCGTCGTGTGTTGGCTTGGAACGACAATGGGCGTCGGCTGCGTCAATCGAGGCAAAAGAGGAATGATGTGAAAGTTAAAGATAAAGATGTCGTTGGTGCAGGTGGAACTGTGAAACAGAGGAAAGGTCAGTCGTAGTTTCTTTCAGCTTTTAGGCTTTTCCCAACCCAAGACTGCTAGCATCGTACACAACGCTATTGTTCGTTTACATTCCTGTTGTTGGATGTCCCTAGCACCTCTTTCCCGATGACATCACGGGGGTCAAGACGGCAAGCTTTTATTGGTCGTGGACTAACGTGTAGTCTGTCGTGTCTCTCGGCCAAGTCACGGCAAGATTTTATGACTAAATCGCCTAATCTGACAAAGTGACCATTGCAACAGACAAAAGATATTGTGCGGTCCGAACTCGGCATAAGGAAAGTCAGGACACGAATATAATCAGCAGCAAAGTCTGCATAAGGAGGAGATCGGGTTGGATGGGGGGGTCAAACCTGCTGTTCGTGTCCTTTGTGAAACCAAAAGTCAACATTAAATTATTACGTACGTACGTAAATTAAGTACGTGACTAACAAACATACTTTTTTTCCCTAACCAAACCACGATTTAATTCCCCACAGCTAACCAAATAGTTGTGTTGCCTAAACAGGTTCTGCACTGCAGGTGCTTCACAGTCGCATTGATCGCAAATGTTGCTGGAAATTTGTTGGAGTACACACGCAAAATACCAAAGTTACTTTTCGTAAGATAACACAAACCATTGTATCAGGATACGTTGCCGTAGGAGAGGGAAACCTTTCTCCCCCCCCCAAATAATAAACCATTCAAAAGATTATCTCACTTTAAGTAGCTTGGAAGTAAAACATCGTAAACAAAGAAACTCATCATGACACCAAACAGCGTTTACAGGATGTACGTAATCAAATTCTACTCTTTCAAAGTCTCATAAAGCTTTATCGATTCTGGGAAAGTTATTGAGCACACATGCTTGCTACACAACCATACATTAGATAAATTGGCAGGTGTTCAGTCACACCGCAGCCTTCTGCTGTTGTCCACCGCAGCACTATCTTTCTAATCTTTGCTTATGGGACAAACAGCTACCATAAGGACCCTGTACTTAAATGCTTATAGTAACTCTTCATCTCTGAGCAGCAACAGAAGAATTTCATCCCCATGCAAAACTCTGGCTTGCTGAACTAAACCAGCGTCTTTGTTGAAATCCCTTTTAAAGACTGATCACTGCTGATGGGCTTTTTGCCACGATGATTAGTTTCCCAATTGTCTTGTTTTTCTTCTCTTCTATCTACTCAGTCCACGTGACTGTAAGGAATTGTATCTCAGTGATCTGTGAAACATTACTTTATTAAATAGTTTTCCCAATTGTGGTACCAAACGTAATTGCTGACTGCTTTTATGTTCACAAGCAACATTGTTCTTGTGATTATAGCGCTACATCTAAACCCGTGACACGTCAACGAAATCAAGACGAACTCTGCTTATCTATGGGTTTTGGCCAAAACTCAGACAATTAAGAAACCTGGACAACATTAACAATATTCGAAATAACATCAGGGAAGGAATTCTTCATTTAAACTCCAGGAAATCTTGTGGTTGTTTTGATTTTGACACAATTTGTAAATTCCTATTGAATAGAAAGTGCTGTACCAAAAACACTATAGACCTCTGTCTGAGGAACCACACGTTTGGTGCACACATTTCCAGTTGTCTATAAGGCTGTTGAGAGATCTGGATGGACTAGTTACCGTTAAAACCCACTGAGGCACCGTTGGGTGACGTCTACTTGATTCATAGAGAAAGCATGTTTAAAGTTACCTTGGAAATTAAATGACTGCCCAAAGAGGAAAACTGGATTTCTCCCTGCTGCTGTGAACCTGCATCTCGCTCTGTTGCTGCTCACACATGCGCACGAACACGCACGCACACGCACACGCACACGCACACGCACACGCACACGCACACACACACACACACACACATATGCCTCCATGTTGCTATGTTGCAGGGAGTGAAATGCCACATTTTAACCACTAATGGAGAACACCTGACAACCCTCTCTGCTGCCTTTAGATAGATGAGTTGAGTGGACAATCTAGCCTTCGTCTGTTTTTAATAGATCTTTCAGGTAGGAGTGGGAAAGAGAAGTTGCTGTTGTATGCTGTGCTTGAATGCACAGTACTGTCGAATAGAATAATTTTGAGAATGTGTGCGGTCCATTGCCTCAGCCCGAGGAGAAGTTATCACAGAAACAAAACACAATACATTACAATGATAATTGGAGCACGTTGATGCTCAGCTGGTATAATGTTGATCATCTTATTTTAGCAGGTTAGCATCCCAACATTTGCTTATTTGCATTACAAGCAAGCTGAGGCTGATGGGAAAATATTGAACAAATAGACATTTTGACCTGATGATGGCGCGAGATGAAAAGTCAAGGGGATCAAATTTATGACAGAATGTCTGCGAACCATGAATGTGTGTTCAAGATTCGGGCTCTGCTCCATCAAATAGATATTGAAACGTATTTCTAAATAAATGAAAGCTTTAACCTAGCGGTGGTGTGTGGTTTCTTTTTATACAAGAATGCACTTCTCACTTAATTTATAGTTTTATTTACCCGAACACTAACGCCAGGATTTTACTGCATCTCAATTTTTGTAATTTTATGCATAGTTTTCTCATCATTTCCACCACATGGTGATCGATTAAGATTTTTAAAATTCATAAAGTTATTTATAGTCATTATTTAGCATTTTGCAACCGTGCAGCTAAACTCAACAATCAAGCGGTAAGCTAATTATATTGCCTTTCCCATACATATTGCATAACAACTATCCGATGGGAAATATATATTTTTAATCATGCAGACACCTGTGGCTCGACAGTGCTAGTTAAACACTTGCCGCTGTGTGATAATTAGCTGTGAAAAGATCACATGCAAGAGCAGCTGACATATAAAGCAATATTTCACATTGGTATAAAGTGTCAATATTGTATTACTTTTTGGTAGAGCTGTGTCATCAGGGTTTGATCCTTACTAATATTTCAAGCAACTACTTTTCTTAATTTTACAGCATTTAAATACAATGTTTTCTGTAAAACAATATATAGGTTTGAGAATAAAATAAACACTGTTTACACTGATACAGAAATGTTTGCATAAATGACTGCATTGTAACTTTTTCACTATTTATTTTGTCATGTTATATTATGCTCTCGGAAATAACACTCATTTATGTTTGGTGATTTATTTAACCAGTTGGAACTGCTTTTGCATTTGTGTTTATAGAAAAAAAAAAATATATACTTCAACAAGCTTCAACAGAACTATATATATATATATATATATATATATATATATATATATATATATATATATATATATATATATATATATAATCCATTGTAAAGGACACAAGGTGCTGTTTTTTCTTTGTTTCCACTAATCAAAGTTAAAGAGAACCAACCACTTGCAATCATGTTGTCCTTCCTTGAAGTATATTGTTTTTAAACCTGCTTCCTGCCTCCGGCGGAACAAATTCAGCCTTCATGGATGACTTACGCTTCCCATGAAGCCAAATTGCTTACAGTTCAAGTCAAGCAAATGAAATAGTTTTAGTCACAATATATGTGGTATGCAATTCACTCAGCAGCACTCAACAGCTGCTGTCAGAATGTATGCGTGTGTGTGGACTCAATAGTGTCCGCATCATTTACAGGTCAGAGAGAGACTATTAAGGTAGGCAACAACTTATTCAAAGCATCACCGGCTCCCACTGGATTCATCTCTCCTCTCCAGCCCTAATTGGAGAAAGAGGTGTCACACTGTGATTGCTATTGGAAATTGAGACTCTGAGTCAATTCTCATCACTCTCCCATAGCTGATCAACGCCTGAATGTGAAGGTCTCATCTGTTGCATGCTTATTCATTGTAGCGCTCAATTAACACATGCGAGGTACAAACTCCTGCGTGGTTTTAGATGAGTTGTATTCATATAGTCTCTCTACCCCCTTGTTACATCTAGCTAGTTATCATCTTTGTTTTAGGCCTGTCTATATTGCTTGTTTTAAATAATTGCCTAAGGAACAACACATTTCTCCTCCGTAGTGTTATAGTCTCCAAGGAGGACGTCAAAACCGTTGTCCTAATGCTGACGATAAACAAGTTAAGAGCTTGCACAGTGTGTGACATACACCCAACAGTTGTTTTTGGTTTTTTTCAGATGTCACAAAGAAAACATAAGATAAAGTCCAGATAAAAAGCCATTTACTTTGAATGCTGAGGAAGGTGCCTCAATAGACTCGAACAAGGTATAAGATCACCTGGGCATGACTTTAGAGATGGCAATATCGGTTGGTCAGTCGATTCACCACTTTGGTCCATATCTCAACTACTATTTCATTAAATTGCCCTGATTTTTTTGTACAGACATTCATATCTCCCCAAAAGGTCATTCAAACAGTTTTTGGTGATCCCCTGACCTTTTCTCTAACGCCATCAGCAACTAATCCAGTGAAATATCTCAACATCTACTGGATGGATTGGCCCACAGTTTGTACAGATATTCATGGTACCCAGATGATGTATCCTAATTACTTTGGTGATCCTCTGACCTTTCAGCTAGTGTCACCTTGAGGTTGACAATTGTGGTTCGTGAGCAAAATGCCTCAACAACCATTAGAGGGATGAAATGTGGTACAAACATTCATCCCCATCAGGATGAATTATAATCACTTTGCTGATCCTTTAATTTCCACTTCAACTTGTTCAATACTTTGGTTTATGACTGCATACACAGAAAACTAATAACTTTAGCATCAGCCTAACATGCACTTTGTGTTTATTGATAATAGACGTGCTTAAACCAACATGTAAACAATACAGTATATATCGGCTTAGCATCAGCATGTTACAATTGTCAGCCATAAATAGATGTCCTTGAAAAAGATCTGTTTGCAAAGAGCAGCAGTCATTATGCTCGTCTGTGTTCATAGCACTAATGCATCACCTGTAAACAATCGCCGCGGTAATATCTCAACCATCATTACTTAACGTCAGAAAGACGATCAACGATTAATCGATATCATATTGAAACGGACGATACATAATGCTTTGCAGTTCAGGATCAAATAAAAGGGTCGTTAAAGTAATGGCTCCAATGTACCAAATAGAAATAATGAAAGAAATCATCACTCGTAAATAATTGAACAGTAAGTTCATAATTGTGTCTTCAATTTTACAGAACGCTATGTAGACAGCAACACAATCAGTGAAATTGGCCTCTTGTTTCTGTTTTAGATGTGACGGTTGATATTAATCGAGCGCCTGTGTGTGCAGCGGAGAGACTGGTCAGGTATACGTCTTCGCTTCGTTCAGGACCTAGATGTGGGTGGAGGTGGCTAGCCTTTAGATAAATACCTGTTCTTGTGACTCGAAAGTGTCTTATTTACATGTTGTGTCCTTTTAGCTGGTAAGCCTACGTTCAGGAATCTCCTGGGTTTCACAGTTGGGAGGGGATGTGAACCCCTTAGCTGTATTTCCAGGACAGGAATTCAGCAGTGCAGCGTTCAGTCACCAGGGATTAGCTAGCTGTTGATGGACAGCAAATGCCTCCAAGCTGGCAGCTCATAAACCATAATGCCTCGTTTTGTATTCCTACTGAACATGCAATGTGCTGGTGTGGCAGCTACAGCGTGTAGTTTAAAAGCATCTCTAATGGAGCTGCGCAGATTACTAATTTGTAAAGTAATGCAATTACTTTTTCTTCAACTTACTCTGTGAACACTGCTTGTTGTCATCAAACACAATCTTCAGTGACACATCAAATGTGGTTAATGAAAACCCCTATTGTGTGTGAACAAAGGAACAAGGGGAAAGTTCTGGCTTTAGAGCAGTCCAGTTTCTGTCTCATCCCCACATCATAAGACTACTAGAATACTTAATGAGCCAGATTCCCGGGACAAGATTAAAAAACTAATTTGGAGCTCCTCTCTGCAGAAGTATTACAACCCCTGGGTTAGAGTATCATCTGGACATGGTGAGATTAAAGCCAGTGCCTCTAACCTACCTCACAACTACATGTATGGTGAAATCTGCCCAATACCTAATATAATGACATAAGTAATGGGAAACATAACCCGAGCTTAAAGGGTCAATTTGGGATTTGATTTGGTTCAGACATTAAATAGACCTTCAACTCAGCTTCTCTGCACATTTCAGTGTCAATTGCATACAGGCCCAATATTTGAATTCCTATTATTTCCTTTAAAAAGAGCTGTTTCAAGAAAGACATTCATGCCTAACAGACATTCTGGGCACACTGCCAGCTCAAACTCAGACTATCTGGGAGATAACCCGCCTTTCTGTGAGGTAATTGACTGTGTGGATGACTATTGCAAGAATGCCATTGACTTGACCACCATCAATAGATGCATTTGGCGGAAAATATGTCTCCACTAGTAACCGCACACACATGCATGCACACACACAGAGAGGGTGATGGCAACTGCACATCTAAGAGATGAGAATGCAGAGACCTAGACAGACTCTTTGTGGCAAATCATTATTTATTAATGCTCCAGTCACACACACAACACTTGATGTAGAAGCTGCCGTGCCGCTTTGGGGGCATTATGGCTTTTCAGGCGGTGACTGAGTTGATACAGCTAGTGGTTTATCTGCGAGGTCAAAAGACGAGGACCGACTTGTCGCTCTGCTGATGATTTTCTGTGTGCATTCTGCTTTGTGGGCACGCTGCCCTTAAACGAGCTTATCTCAAGATCTGCTGGATGGATACTCAGGCTTTGTGTGTATGTGTGGATGGCAGCGTTGCACTGTGTTGGATGGATGCAAGAATGCATAGCTAATCAGAATAATCAGTCCCTCTTCTATTTCTTGCTCATGCTCTGCTCGTTACTATGCAGGATGTAAAGAGCTGACCCTCAACATGCCACAGAACAAGGATTATCCCCTCAGGGGTTGACCTCTCCAATTTACTGCCTTTTCTCCCTCTCCTCTGTCCTGCTAATAGGCCTGTATGGGGATAGCAAACCTCAGATAGGACCCGTAATTGAAAGATAGTGGAGAATGTCGACTGCTTGTTTGTTGTCAGGGAACAAGGGCAGAGTAAAAGGGCATCAGAGAGAAGGCAGGGGTGAGATCATGGGCATGGAGACAACTGACTGCTTTGGTAGCCCAGACTCCTCTGCTGTCAGAGTGGGGAGAAAAAAACAGAAAAGACATTTGAGGAGTTGAAACTGAAGTCGTTCTTTTAAGAATATCTTTTGTCAATCAAAAACAGACAAGAACATGTGAGAGCAATTGTAGAGATCCACTATCCGGCACTCAAAAGTGTTGCTCTTCTCCCCTACTGCAAAGACTATCTGATTGGATAGCTTCAGTTTGTCCTATTTTCATCTGCCATTAGATGAGTTTGGAGTTAGTTGTTGCTCCAAGCGAAGGAATTGGAGTATCTCTGGATCGTGAGGGAGAGAGCGTAAGATCGACAGGTGTATGTAGAAGGCTCACCCTTAGAGATACTGTGAGGAGCTCAGACTTCTGGAGCGACCTTGGAGTAGAGCCGGTTGCTCCTTCGTGTCTAAAGGGGCCATCTGAGGTGGTACAGGTGGCTCATCAGTATGCCCCCTGTACGCCTCCCTGTAGAGGTTTTGAGGGCACATCCAACTAGTAGGAGACTCCATGGTATACCCAGAACATGCTGGAGGGATTATATATCTCATCTGGCCTGGGAACGCCTCGGGATCCCTCAGGAGGAGCTGGAAAATGTTGCTGGTTAGAGCGACGTCTGGAATACCTTGATTAGCCTGCTGCTACCGTGACCCGGCCCCAGATAAGCGAGAAGAGTGTGGATGGATGGATTTGCCATTTGGTATCACAATAGATGCTACGATAACAATCTGCTGAGAGATGTGAGTTTTTTTAGGTTGCTCTCTCTTTGTCATGGTTACATAGCTAATTCTGAGTAAATGATCTAACCAACCAGAAATGGGGGATTTCCACAACAACCAACTGCGATTCAGCTTTGCTTGGCTGATGAGTTAGAGCAAGGATCCCGAGGAACACTCGTGGTTCAGATTTCAAAGGATGAATTCATATTTAAAAAGACTACAATGAGTTCTTGTGTAAATTGATCATTGATAGCTGTTTGTACATTTGGTAATATATTGCAAACAAGTAAAGCAAATAACTCATTTCTTATACTTTTAAAGGCGCTAAATAGCCAAAATGTAAAAAAACGGGACTCACGTTGTAGCCCAGAGCTAACTAACCGACATGGCCTCAGGGGGCGGCTGGTGATCATTTACCTGGATAGAGAGCTTCTGCTTGCACACTAACAATGTTGTTGCTTTGACTCCTACTATCGATGGCTGTTACATTTACGCAACAATTGAAACACAACACACTCCATCTAACAGCTCATTTTGACTGCTTACTTAATCCGTCTCTTGTCTCACCAAGCGGAAGACGGATCCTCTAACAAACAAAACATACCTTAGTGCCCAAGGGGGGCAGCAGAAAACCCAAAAACAACAAAATATTGTACCAGTTCTACCTGTGCTGTGACAGCACTGTGAAACAAAATGTATGTTATAATCATAACATGATGTATAATGTACAATGTGTGAGTGTGTACCTTTTTAAGTGTGTACTTTCACGGTGTTTTAAATAGCCTTGAATAACCTCTCTCTTACAAGAGGCTTGGACATATGCAACTTTGTGAAGAAAAACAACAACAAAGACATTCAGCGTTTACCATATATGATATATTAGTGCAATGCCTAATGCCAATTATAATAAATGCATACTACCTTCTGCTATAGGAATTAATATCTGCAAAACTGAATTCCATGTACCAATAATGCCACATGTCCTAATCATTTGTGGCATGATATCAGAAATATACTGTAGCCGTTCTGTGAAGATTATAAATGGATATTGGAATATTGCTATCATATGCATCTCGCACACAGTAGGATTGATATGTTGGTGGCAAGCGGGTAACACCTACCTCTGCTTAGCTATTTTTAAATTTCAGGTAGCTGGAAAAAAAATTCATATCTATGTTAATTCTTGTCCCAGAAGCCAAGAGCAGGATACATATCGAAGAAAGGAAATGACTTGGTCTTAAAATTTGATGAGGACTTCAACAGGTGGTACTCTTTAATCACTCCATGCAACAGACTTTGTGTGCGATAGAGACCATATTCCACCAAACACGCACAGACACACACATGAACACACACACAGGTTCAATCTAAGATGCACTTTATAATTTGGTTATTTAGGCCAGCTGGACGCATGACTGACTAATAAGTTTTAAAAAAAAAGTTAGTCATTGAATACCAGCAAATACAGGCTTGGAAATGAATAATATTTGGTCCCACAGTTTGGAGTTTGGAGCAATTAGCGCTGGCAAATTACCTCCTTCTAATAAAAACTCAAATTTGGAAAGAGTCAAGGAGAGAGTAAAGAGAGAGCGAGGGATAGAGAGACACATTAGAGCTGGGCTTATACCACTGTTGCAGTAATGATAGTGTTTGCCTGTGGCCAAACACAGAGAGAGAGCTGTGTGTTAGCGGATAATAGCACAGAGAATTATTAGATAGATCCTTGCAGTCTGTGTTTGAGTCAATTCTTTAGCCTTATTACACACTGCAGGGTGTGAGGGGGGGGGAGAGGAGGCAGAGAGATTTAAACAAGTAATACTGCATTACACGCATTAAAGGGTGACAGTAATTACTTATACCACTCAAACTGAGACATTAAGACAGGAAAACACAAGCTGTGCACCCGTTTTCTTACTTTTCCTCCCTCACCTGATTGTTTCCTCCTTTCCACCGTCTGTCTTTGCCTTTCCTCCTTACCCAGCTTTCCCTACATTCCTCCTTTTTTCCGTAACATTATCTTTTCCGCTTCTCTTTTCTTTTCCCTTTCCTTCCCTCCTTACTCTCCTCTCACCTCATCTCTCTGCCTCTCTTTCTTATCTGGGCGGTGGCGGCTGCCTGTGTAATGAGGATCAGTGTTGTTTTAAACATGAAATGGTGAGGGGGCCCGGCGGGTCGAAATCAATAACAGCCATTACCTCTCTTCTCTAATGATGCAGCCACCCCCCTCCCTTTCCTCTTCTGCACACACCACCCCTTGTCTCAGCCCATTTCTACCCGCTATCCGATATCGGATGGGAGGAGGTTATGAATTATCGAATCCCAAGGGCAATGTGCCTCGCCGCCAATTACCCAGTGAAAAATGACCCTTTCTCGGACATAAGTGTGTGTGTTTGTGTGCAGATGTTTGTATCCTTACGGGGTGGGTGGAGAGGTTGACACGGACCAGCTGGTGTCACACGCTACTGAACAGCTACGCCTCTTCTGTCTGGCTTTCTGTCCGTCTGTCCTTTACAAAAACACACAGAAAAGATGGAAGTTTGCACATTAAATACATTAAATAAGACTGTACACTGTGACTGATCATTGTTTTCTTTGTTTACTTTGTTTTTTGGAGCCTGTGAACAGTAGGTGCAGCAAATGATCCATCAGCTTAGGAGGACTAAGGGATTTCTGATACTACACGCTAGGGAAAGCATTTGTTTTTGCTGGTGGTGATCAGTTTTGCGTAATACACCATAACTTCAGCAGACAACAAACATACCAAAACAAAAGAGCAGAGTTTGTGATAGATATCGGTTATTAGCCATCTGCCAATGGTCCATTTTTTTATGACACTGTCACCGGTCTGTTAATCATCTCTGCCCGTTGTGCTGCCCTTTGCAGTTTTGTTCCGAGTCAAAAGAAAGATAATGTTTATATCTTTTAAATAGTTTGTCTTGACTGCCAGGTTGTCGGATTGCCCTCAACGAAGACGATGTATCAGAAGAGTAAATTGAGCAAAATGTGAAAAGAACACAAAACCGTTCTCCTGCAAATGATGTTCCAATGGACAGTTCTGCAGTGGAGATTTGCATTCAATGCCAACATTCAGTGGCAGTAACGGAGCTAGTGAGCCATTGATTAAGCTCAGTGTAGCAGTGAGGAGGATGTGGGTTCCTTCCTTTCCTAACCTCAATCAGTCTTTAATTACTCTGATCACATATCATTGAAACAACAAATCAATCACATTATTAGTGAAGGTTCAAAAATGTTGCCAATGAATGTAATCTGGGGTTTGCAGAAACGTGTCCGTCTACACACAACATGAAGAACATGCATGTGCGTATAACTAAGATGAAAAAAAGGTCAACATACCGTAAACTGGCAACCATTTTCTCTCAGCGACTGAGACGGCAACATAATAAATGAGAAGATGACCTGCGGTCAAAGATGGTCCCTCTCAGATGCCCCTCCTGTCCCAGTCTCACTAATGTGTGATCCTGGGAGGTTTCACCTCCCCGCTAGGTGCGATGGTGGCTGTCACCTCTTCTCGGGTACAGTTGTGATTTCTCGATGCTTCATCCTCGTCTCTTTATCGTGGTCGTGCATTTATGTTTTTTTTCCCCCCTTGAGACCCTGCAGGATGTGATCGACCATGTAGGACCTTCACTCACTGAGGGTTTCCACAGCTAAGAACCCCAAACATTAAACTGGCAGCTAAGAAAAGATTCCAAACCTCTGGCTCTGACACATGTGCATACTCGGAGAATGTAGCTTACCTAAATATGTTCCATATCTTTTTGCACTTTATCCAATATGTGTATCCTGTTCAATGAATGAGGACTGTGTTTGGCCCTCGACGTAGTCCCAGTTTTTAATTTTGGCCCTCTCTGTGATTGAGTTTGACCCCCCCTTGATGTAGGTCAATCAGCCTTGTTTGGCAGATCTTTAACTTTATGTCACGTTAAGCTCAGTTAATACCTTCTTATCACTATACTCGTTGCTGACTTGGTGATGTCCAGTTAGGTGGTTGCAGATGTTCTGTGCAGTGTTGGTGGAATTATCCTGATTGTCTGGAAAGAAAAAGGCATTTCCTTTAGAGCCAATTAGAGTTGCTCCACATAGAACCAGGATAACAATACATAATCTTTGCTCTAGGTATTAAAAAAAAGAAAAAAAGAAACACTGTCTCAAATTGGACTCCCTTCCTCTTTCTAGCGTCAGATGTCAGTCTTTAATCTCCCTCAGGGATTCTGAATCCTCTCAGCCCTTTGTAGCGTCCACTTTCCTTCCTCGTCTGTGTATCGACGTGTTGAGTTGTCAAGTTGAGATGCCTGTTATCACATCTCTGTTTAACACAGTTATATTGCTTTTCTTTTTCCCAGTGTCTCTGCCACACACACACACACACACACACACACACACACACACACACACACGCACACACAATGAAATTATCGGTGGTCTCAAGTGTATATTTTCTGTCCATTTAACTGTTTCTTTGTGGGGAAGTGCTTGGTGTTGATATGCAGCACTTCCAGCTCTGATTGAATTACATTGATGGGAACGTGGTTACAGAATTTTTTTTTTTTTTAACTAAGCACCTCAGATCACATTACAGTCTGCAGTGCTCTGATGGACTGCAAGCATATAAGAGTCTCAGAGTGCATTCAAAGACACCAAAAGGGATTTTATTTTATTGATCTTGAAAAGTTAATTGGAGGAATTGTGTTCATGATAAGCTTAACATACGGTTGAGCACTACTTTAATGCAGGTTTGAGTTTCTCAAAGGTATTTCATTGTCATTTTCACAGCCATTGGGTTAACATGTGCACGGCAAGCAACTAGAATTATTCTGTTGTTCTGATCGTCAGGAAAAAGTATTTAATACCTGTTTTGTTCCAACTTCTCCCAGATATTAACCCTAAATAAAAAAGATAGTTTCATGGAAGGTCATGTATATACATATATATATATATATATATATATATATATATATATATATATATACACATATATATATATATATATATATATATATATATATATATATATATATATATATATACACATATATATATATATATACATATATACACATATATATATATATATACATATACATACATATATATATATATATATATATATATATATATATATATATATATATATATATATATATATATATATATATACATATACAAACATATATATATATATATATATATATATATATATATATATATATACACAACGCAATTTGGTGAGAAACACATTTGGTGAATGTAAACAGAACTTTTGTTTGTTTACAACACAACTCCACAAGAAACCAGAGACATGTCCTTGTCACTGTGACCGTGTGCAGTTCCACCAAATTACTCAAAGGTGAGAAGTGTGTGTGTGTGTGTGTGTGTGTGTGTGTGTGTGTGTGTGTGTGTGTGTGTGTGTGTGTGTGTGTGTGTGTGTGTGCAGCAGAATCATAATGGGTGAATTTGGCCAGTGTAGTGTTTTGTGTTCTGTTCATTTCTGTGTTGGCTCACTTCATCCACTGCAATTACTTCTTCTCTCAGAAGCCTTGTGCAATTCTTTAAAAGAACATGGTTTTGTGTAGCGTGTATGTGTAGGGTGGATGTGTGTGTGTGTGTGTGTGTGTTTGTGTGTGGCTGCCACCCAAGGTTGTTCCTACAACATGTTGTCTTTTGAGATTCATTGCCTTAAGCAGCGATGATGTGCTCTCAGCAAGACATGCCAAGACTGCTGGCTGTAGCCCAATATAAGGGGGGGGGGGGAAGAAAAGGGAAGGAAAAGAAGCACGATATTTGAGCCAGTTCCCCTGATTTTGTTGACTTTGAGTAAAAGATTTATTTGGACTGAGAGAGCTAAGTAATTACTGAGTGTCTTGATTCTGTTGTCAGATGAAAACCCTGGATAGTTACTGCTCACTGTTGCCCAGACTGAAGGGTACAAATGTTACCGCCACGTTAGGCACAGAGAAATATGCGCTAAAAGTTTGTTCTTAAAAACTTTGTTCTTAAAAACTTTGTTCTTAAAAACTTTGTTCTTAAAAACTTTGTTGTCTGTGATCATGGTTATGATTTAGTTGCATAATAAAATAGTTAATCACTGGTTATTATGACAAGAATAAGGAACAAATTCACCTATAAACTCTTTTGGTAATGCCAACACTATCAATATGTAATGTTACGCTAACTACTAAGAAAAAATACAATTACACACCTGGTCACAACTTTTCCACACTGGCAGACGTGAATTGTCTGCTGGTTATTAATGTTGCATTATGTGCTGAGACGATGCCGTAAAATGAATTAATACATCATGACATTTCGTAATATGCAACATGAACTTTCCTTCAAGCCCATTATCTTAAAGCTGCAGAATCAACCCCCTCAGTACTTGACGCAGCCTCAAGCAAACATTTACCAGACAGGCACTCATCTGCAGCAGATCCTCAATGTTAAAACCTGGATTTATTTCTTTGTCACGCGGATTATTTGAATAACGAGGAATAAATTATTTGGAAAAATAACAACTAGACAATTGAATATCTCGCTTTCTTCAAGGTCTCATGTTTTACATTCGCAGGCTTACATGCAACTGCCTCTAAGCTTGCTGAGTACACTGACCTTACACTTCCTTTTTCTCATCACCCACTAATAAACAGATGACTAAATCATTGCCATCATCACATGATAATCATTTTTAGTTGTTATGATACATATATCTGCTGAAATGTAAAAATAAAGACACTGAAACTGAATATTCCCTTTCTTCAGTGGCAGATTGTTACTCCACTCTGATAAGCAGGCTGCTTGATATTTTTAAAGTGTCTATTTCATTCACTCCAGCTGCACACAGAGACACTGCTTGTGATAAACCAACAGCTCTCGTGGGGAAGCCAGAAAAGCAAGGGCCCTTTACACAGGACGCTTTCAGACCCCATCACACACACACACACACACACACACACACACACACACACACACACACACACACACACACACACACACACACGCACACGCACACACACGCACACACACACACACACACGCACGACGGTGGCTGAAACACGCCCTCCTGTGGCCACGTTGGGAAGTAAAAGCTCGCGGCACAATGAGTGGAGAAACAGAGAATGAGAGGGGCCAGTCGATGGAAGCGTGTGTGTGTGTGTGTGTGTGTGTGTGTGTGTGTGTGTGTGTGTGTGTGTGTATGTGTGTGTGTGTGACAGAGAGAGAGAGAGAGAGAGAGAGAGAGAATATATGTATGGGGGGTTCAGACAATTTTTTGCTGTCATAAATAATTGGTCTACGGGGACGGGTGATGGTGTTAAGGGCTCCCTCTATTAGGCAGAAAAACTTTCGGAGCGCCTTTCAGTTCTAATTGGCACCGACGATTGGTGGCACCGCAGCTGGCGAACTCCACCAAAGAGTCGACAACAGAGAAAAACACAAAAACCCCTGTTGCCCCCTCGGCTCTTAAAGACATCTTATGGTGCCCAAAAGGGTCAAACCCCCCCCCCTATTTCAGAGTAAATGTGAGACCGGGAGGAGAGAAAAGAGAGAGAAGGGAGCAATGTTGTTCTTTCGACAACCTGTTCAGTGTGGAGCCGTGAGGCTCGAGCGCATCTATGTGGAAGCCTCTGTCCTCACTCCCCTCCCCTCCAATCCCCTCCCTCCGTCCCTCTCTCTCCCTGCACAGACAGGGGCGGTCGTTCTCAGTCTGCGCACATATTCCACTTGGCCAGCATCACTTGGAGTCCACAGACACAGCGCTGATTGAACGAGCGGAGGGGAGCTCATTTTCAGAGCGCACGATTGTGTTAGAAGGGCTTCAGTGGACTGTCACCGGTCACAGGCAGAGAGGGAGAAATTCAACCACGCCTTTAAAAGTAAATAAGTAAATAATCCCCAAAAGAGACTGGGTTTTAGGATTTTTGCTGAACTAGCCTTGCTTGAGTTTTTCAAAAGGGGAATTGTTTTTTTTTTTATCTTTGAGAAGAGGGACCGAGCAGCGGTAAGCTTCCTCTGCCCGCTTCTCTCCGTGCGTAAAACAAAAGTTTAACACACCAAGGAGATCATTTGAGAGGTCTGGGAGCTCAGCAAACTCTCCACTGTAGCTACTCCCCGGGAATTGTAAAGCTCGCACCGGACGCCCACTGGAGGAGGATATATAACTTTTCAACACATTTTGTGGAGAGACACGGAGACAGGTTGGTCTAGCAGAGAGCGGAGGGATCCTCTTCGCTTAGCCGGGAGGAGTGCGCGTAGCGCTGGGTAGCTGACTGACCCAAAGGACGGCACCTCAGAGACAAGGTAGAGATGCAGCAGGGATTGCATACACGTGTTTCTTTTTTGTCAGGGTTGTATGTTTTATCTTTTGACTTTGCATCATATCTGTGTGCATTTTTAAGAATAAAATGTGCATATATTTGTGAGGCAGTAGGCTATTTAATTTGACTACATCAGCATCAAAGCCACTTAATAAACCTCCCCGGTGATATTACAATTATGGGTCTTTATGGGGAACCCACCTTTCTTAAATTTGCATCATTTCATTTTACGCAGGCGATATAAGGATCTACTCGACTACTTGTCAGTATAGCAAGTCTCATTCAGCGCGCCCTGACATTAATGCAGGGTGTTAACTCACATGCATTGCATAATGAAACTTTGAAAACGGCTTGCTGTGTAATTCAAATGCTACAAATACCAGGATACACAAACAAGTGTTATTTTCCCTATAGGAATAGACCTCTCAACCCCTCGCTGCTGCAGAAACACTGTATGCATAATTATATTGATCTGAAACAAAAGCACCTCGTGTATGTGTGGGTGTTTGAGGTCTAACGTGTATGACCCCACTTGTTGTAGCTAATCCTCCATGAATACTGCAGTCTGTTAGTTTCCTCCTGTCCTGACTACACCTGCCTCTCTCCTCCTCCACCCGGCTTCAAAGTTTAGTCACGCTAAACAGCAGACAATTCTTCCAATCCTCAATTCTCTAACACACACAGCCAGCCCTGCTTGTAAACTTTGTATAATCCGCGATTTGGAATTGAATTACCTGTCCTTTGAATCGAATGAAACGATGCAGGCTGTGCGTCGGGGAGCTAAATTGCTCTGTGGTATTATTTTTCAAGGCTTAAAGGGTTGAAGGAAACATAGTTGAACATCTAAAAACAATTGCAAGTACATCATCTTCATTTTCGATAACAATCACTCAGCTTTCGCCTCTTGTTTGTCCCCTACATCTGCAGGCTGCTCCTCTGTGTTCACCTCTTCTCTCTCCGTGTCTCCCTCTTTCTTAGGTTATGACGGAACTGAGCTGAACATGGAGCTTTTTTGGATTTTGTTATTTTCTAGTGCCTATCCTCTTGCCTGGGGCCAAGGAGTTTACGGTAAGAACGCGATATGTATTTCTATTACCACATCAATGCATACTTTATTAGTGCCGGCTGACTGAGCACCATTACAGCAGCGATGTTAATTTGTCCAATTATTAGCCCATAACCTTAATTAAGCGCTTCTCCGCGGCACATGTTGTCCGCGTTTCAGTACGACGCGCTAATATGAGGCACTGCAATCGACAGCAAATTAACTTGAAAGGGAGATATTGCTTCTTAGAAGTCGCAGTAGGCGGCTGGGAAAACATCCAGCAATGTAGTGGCGGGGAAACCCACCTACTGTAAATCCATCTAACTCCATTTTTAGGCTGATATCAATCTTTATGGCAGAAATCCACATCAGGCCCACAGATTAGTGCTTTATTACACAAAGTACGATTAAACGTTACATTATAGTTTAAGGTTTATGGTTATTACTGAATGGAGGTTACAGTTTGGCCACTATTTAACTTCACACTATTTCCCCATACTGCACGCAAGCCCAGGTTTAAACAGGGGGGGCTCTCTATGACGTGGCTCGCCTTTGTCAAGTTAAACACGACATGTTGAGATTTATTCCATTTTAACACTGTCTCGCTGTACTACAGACTCTCCGTTTCTTCAGCTACAGGCCAGATATGCATCCTCCTGTCCTGTCCCTTTGGGCAAGGCAAACACACAAACCGATCTGTCAGCTCTGATACTGTGATTTTGATGTTTGAAGGCATGTGGCAGCCATTGAAAACGAGTTCTGTTTAGTCATAGTAGCATCACATGGAGTGCTGTTGTCAGAAGCAATCCCGCAGCCCGCCGTCACACGAAGAAACGCTGACAATCTGTCATTTGCTGAAGCATGTAGGCCCATTTTCGAAGTCCTTGCTAACCAATCAGGCTTCTACCGCTCTAATACATCTCACTTTTATCAGTATCAGTGTATATTAAAACCACTTACAATTCTCAGATATTTTCTCTACATGTATTTTGTTTTGACCACCAGTTGAAGCATTATGCTGATGTCTTAATAAACAATACTAAATCTCTTTATTTATTTATGTGTGTGACCTACAGCCACAGACAGAGCAGTGTCTGTGTACTGTGACAGTGCTAGATGGAATCTCAAGAAGTTAATTTTTTTCCACTATCTGTTTTTATAGGAAATGTCAAACTTGGCTTTACAATAAAACAGATTGTACCTGAGTTTTAGTGGCATCCCACATACTTATCTGGGATAATCTTTTTACCAGCTGGTGTACCCGCTTTGATACAGCCAGGATTTACCATAACATAAATGTTCCTCACACAAATATCTCAGACATTTCGGTATGTAACAGTTTAAAAATATATGTTTTCCAGAACGCATGAATTTCCGTGCCAACAATCATTTTGTTGGTGTGTGTGTGTTCATTTTTTCCAATCAGTTGTGTCCTCATGGAGTGACCTTTCTGATCTGGTTACGCTGTCCTGCAGATGGCTCACATCTCCAGTTTGACCTTGTGCATTCTCTTGCATTCTTGTCCTCTTATAGTTTTTTTCATAATAACTGTATGAAACAGTTTTGTGTTCTGTACAGAGTGATCTACTGATTGTCATGAAGAATGTGTACATCCAAAGCTTTGTTAATCATTTCATGGTGTGTTAAGCATGTGTTGTGAGAAAGTGTGTTTAAAAAGTAAAAGCACTTATATGGTGCCTGTGCTGCATTGTCTGCCTTTAGTTCAACATCTCATTTTGCTTATGTTTAAAAGGCAGACACAACGAACAGAAAACAGTCCTCTGCGTCCGGGATGAATGTACTCACGGTTTCTCTGCTGAGCTCTCATTACGTCAATACGACATGTTTTAAAAGAGGGTTATTATAACCACTATCTGAGTTTATCCTACAAGCTTGAGAATGAGCTACTGTTCTTTAAAGTGTAGTTTTGTGCCATTTGAATTAGTAATGGATACATTGCTTTTTTTTTGCAAAACTATCCGTGTAAACACAGCAGTTGAGCAAAATTGCATTTGCTTTTTAGTCGTCTCCAGGGCGATTTACAGCAAGTTGTAACCAGAAGTGTGTTAGTGCTTTTATCTGCTACTATTTCAAAATGCTGCAATATCTATCCTACAATAAAAATATCCCTCCTTCTGTCATACTCTCTCCTCTCTCTCCTCTCTCTCCTCTCTCTCCTCTCTCTCCCCATTTACCTCTCTTTTCTCCATCTCTGCCATATCTCAGCATCTGCACTATTTTATACTCTCTCTCATTCTCTCCATGTCCTCTCTGCTCCCTCGCTCCCTCTTTCATGATTCCCTCACGTCTCTTTCTCACACACCTTCCCACTCTCTTCTGCTCCATCTCCTCCTTTCTTTCCTCATTCTTAGCTTTTGTGTACCTGTTGTATTTACTACCAGCCGCCAGTAATGCATATTTATTGTCTTTAGCGGTCTTGCCTCATCCAACATGTGCAGCATGTGGGAGTAAATCTTCTCCCTCCCTTGGCTTACACACCGCCTTGTCTACTGTCGCGGGCAACACAAACAACTATTATTTACTGTGTGATTTATTTATGAATTAAGTCTTTTAACTTTTTGCTTACATCCATTTCCCAGGGAGGGGAGGATGGCAGGGCTGATTAATTGTGAAGAGGATTGCCATACCCATGCATCCAAAGCTCCTTCCTACGTGTACACACACACACACACACACACACACACACACACACACACACACACACACACACACACACACACACACACACACACACACATATTAGCATAGACACTCACTCACCTAAGGGACACACACAGATGTGCAGACTGTGAACACAAAAAAATAAATGACATTGCCATTATTGCTTTAACCTTTTCCCAGGAGATCAGAATTCCCTCACAAGGACGGCCATATCTGAATGTTTAATCTCACACAGTTTACATGCTCACTCCTCGACTGTATGTATATGATTGTGTTTTTAGTATTTGTATTTTTATTCTAAATATATCTGTAAAGCAACATTTGTTGAATATTAGTGTATGTTAAGTATGCACTAAGGTGATATATGTAATTCTGACAGCACACCTGTTTAATGAACATCATCTGTGTGTCACATATGTTCAAGTTAAGCAACAACCTCTGACATTTGTGGCATTTAAACCTCATAAAATATGAACTGCCATTATAAATAGTTGACAGGACATTTCCCAATTGGACCTCAGTTATTGCTTTTTGTATCAACTTCATGTCCCGGTGGACTCATTCATCCTGGGCTGCACGTGTTGACTGGGGAAGTTTGAAAGAATGAGCACCGATTGTTTTTTCATTACATCCTTTCATCTTATGCACCGACTGGCTGGAATGCCACTCTGCACAAATGGAGCTGTTCTGCAGCACATGCAGGAAGAGAGAAAGGTGTCATGCGCTATCTTGGATTTTTTATGGACTTTTTTAATTCATTTCACTGCAGATTAATTTACCGTAGCCTAAAAGTTAAAGAAACGGCAAGGTTGTCGGTTCAATTCCTGGTAGGGTTCTAGCAGGTGGGGAAGTGACCTCCAACCTTCACCCCTAAGTGCTCTTTAGAGGAGATCCCAACAATTCCTACAAATTAAACAACATTATTTGTCCATACCCCTCATGTGTCTGTGCCTTCCAAAACCGTTTTATTGATGTGACATTTCTATAGGTAAAGTTTGGTGATTGGTTCAACCATCTGTCCATCACGGGCTAACTTCAACCAATCAGATCAATGAAACGTATGCATGCTTTATCCAAACTCCTGCCAACAGCTACGCTAACAGTCGCCTCTCCATGTCGTTACACACACCTAAACCACATTCGTAGCTGCCAGTATCTCCTCGCATAATGCTGATTTGTCCACATTTAACATTTAACTCATTACTTGAAAATAGATTTTCGTGTGATCTTGTGATCCCGCGAGTCTCCCTTGAGCTTGTGTTATTGCACCCGCAGGCACACACACACACACACACACACACACACACACACACACACACACACACACACACACACACACACACACACTCACAGGACGTCTGGATGTGCTCTAACTCTGAGTGCAGGTGAACTCAACTTTCCTCCTTGAAGTTCCCTTTTGGAATTTCATTACCTGCGCTTATCGATCCTGTTATATACACTAGGCCAAGCAGCTGCTAAATTATTCAGTCTGGTTAAATAGGGCTGTTCCATTATTCAGAAGTGTGGCACAATGTAATTAATATTGTAGAGATATGTGACAGGCCGGGTGGCATTTCACTCAGTGGCAGCACATCGCTTGCTCTGTTTTGCTTTCTCTCTTCTCCTCGTGTCTTTGTCGTCGTCTTTTTTTTGTGTTGTCCTTCTCACTTTTTCTGTTTTAGTTTCTGTCTTCCGTGTTTCGGCTCGTTCTCTTTCTGCTCGTTCTAATTTGCTTTTCTTTCTCTCGTTTTTCTCTTTTCCTCTCTGTCTCTATCTAGTCCTCCTCCTCCAGTCTTCACAGCCTCTAATGGTTGTGTTGAAAAGTTGGTTGCAAGACTCAAACAGCATCAGGGGATTGATGTGTGCGTGCGTGCGTGTGTGTGTGTGTGTGTGTGTGTGTGTGTGTGTGTGTGTGTGTGTGTGTGTGTGTGTGTGTTTGTGTTTGTGTGTGTGTCTGTGCACATTATGGAGTGTCTTGTCTTTTTATTGTGACATATATTTCTCAGCTTCTTCCACAATGACCCATATTGTGCTGATGTTGTTAAGATGTGACAGAGTGCTCAGTTTGACAGAATATCCAGCATATTTTATCCCCTCCATTGCTGTACTTACAGTATGAGAAGAAAAGCTTTTTTTTCCTGCGTTCTCTCGTATTCATGATGTGTCCTTGCGAAAGATTTGGCTTCATGCTTTTTGAACAATATGTATAATGGCCATTATAGAAATCCCACATCCTACATCTATCCTCAATCTGTCTGTCATTACTACTGCAGCGAAGTACTGCAACAACAAGTTCCTTCACAGTTAATTCAAAATATATATTTCTACCATAGACTTCTGTCTTATTACTGTCTACAAACCGTTTGTGGAGCATTTTATACTGTGACGGAGGAGGTTAAATACAAATTAATGGTTACAATCAATGATAGATTCCTCCATTTCGGTTGAAAAGTGAAAAGTGAAGCCAATGAGGAAGTGCCTTAAACGTGCATTCTCTCTAATAGCCAGAAGGCGGCGCCTTGTTGCATAAAGAAGTCCGATTGTGTTGAAGTCTATGAGAAAATGACCCTACGTCTCACTTGATTTATTACCTCAGTAAACATTTTAATAACGATGTTATGGTCTCAATCGCTAGTTTCAAGTCTTCTTCAATACCCCATGATGTTCATTATAGACAGGTCGCTACCACACAGTGTTATCTGGTTTGTCGTCTTAGAACTTTAACCCTTTCAAGTGTGTTTTTAGTTAATGAAATTTAATTGTTATAATTTGGTTCCACTCTGTCGCCTCACTTCTGGTTTCAAAAAACTAAGATGGCAACAACTAAAAAAACCAAGATGGCGACGGCCAAAATGCCAAACTTGAGGGTACAAAACCGTAGTTCACAAACCAACTGGTGACATCACGGCGACTACGTCGACCTCCTGTACAGTCTATGGTTGTCACCGTACACACGCACGCTGTCACTCACAGCTCTGGATTTAATCAGGAAGCCTCCTTGGCCTTGTCCTCCCCCTTCTTCCTGCAGCCAATTAGGAGCCATCTCCTCCTGCTCTCATCAACGCTACTCCTCCACTCGTGTCAAAGTTATTTGACAGAACAGGAGAGAGGAAACTTCAAAAGACTCTGTTGTCTTGTTTCTTTCCCCCACTCATTTCTCTTTTTCTGAAGCCCAGAGTGAAACTTCAGAGGTTCTGGGATGACAACACAGAGAGCTCAAAGGACCTGACGCTGTGTGTGTGTGTGTGTGTGCAAAGAAATTGCTGTTTGTATGTTCAGTGTACACACAAATTAGTAAATGCTGAAGCCACTTCCTCTATTATGTATATGCTGCTTTACAGTAATTGTTTCTCACATCTGTTACATCACAGACTGAACCATGCACTGTTAAATGTGTTGATTTAATGCTATTATTTTGCTGTTGAGAGTACAACATTACTCTCCCGCGATGAATTTCACACTATTTTTAAATTCATTACTACCCTCTTTAAGTCTCCAGCGTGGCACTCAGCGTGTAAGTTTCCCTTGAAAGAAGATTTCTCTGATCCTCACTTCATATTTGAAGAGTCATTAAGAACATGAGGTCATGTTTTCCCTTATCAATCTTTCATGGTAGCATAATTTAGGCTAATTAAATGATTTTAATCACACAGTAAAATCAGTTTGTTTTGAGCTGCATATTATTATTATTTTTCGGTGGTGGTTCATACTGTCGCTGTTGTTTGAATCCAGATATTTTCTATTTGTATGTTTTTCTATCTTTGTCTTGTTATTTTTCCTGCTTTCTTTTTACTTTTTTACTTTTTTTTTTTACCATTTGCACATTTTTCTCTTTTTCCTCTCTTCGTCAATCTGTTATTGTCTTACTCCTCCTCGAGGGTTTCGAGTCTGACTGCTCTCAGCTGCAAGTTAATATTTAATCTGCTGTTAAATATCACATTGTTGATGAGTCACTGTCTGTCTTCCAAACATATTTAGTGTATCGGTTTTTGTGGCTTATATTGCAAATTGGAAAATATTGCCTCTCGCTCTATAAAGAAATGCTTTGGAAAAACATGTCAGCAGCCTTTGGAAGCCACCGGGACCCTCCAGGCAGTTTCTCCACCCTGGCTGGTTTCATGAACCATATACTTTAGGAAGAAGCACACTGGAACACTGGTCCTGCTGCAATATTAGGTTCTTTGCTTCTTTTACTTTGTCCAGAACGGACACAATGCTCCTCAGAAGGGTGAAAAGGAAAAGAAAGGAAATGCAGAGGTCCACTTTTACCTTGTGTTTCAACTGGCTGCATATCTTGACTTCAAGCCCTGTTGGCATGTGATGCCTCGCTCTTGCATTGAATTCTGGGGCTCACCGTTCATTCTTGTATCTGATGCATCCTCAGTTGGAAATAATCCATTGGGGTCTTTATCCATCCTCAGTGAGATTGCAATTTGGCTGCTATATATTACATCAAACATGTCATGGAGGACGGATTCATTATCATATATAAAGAGATCTAATATGCCAACAGGAGACAGACAGACTGACATGAATACCTTCAGAAGGTGAGAGACATTCAGTACACGTCTTTATTCTGTTCAGGCTCTTTTATTGTTGCACAATCTTTTCTTTCACTGAAGTCATTTGAAAGTATCTCTGGCGAGACGTTTTTGAATCAGGAAGTTCTGAACATCCTGAATCTGGGGATTGTTTTTTATTACACTGCTTTTCGTTAATGTATGGAGACAATACTGACCCCAAACTGTGTTTAAAGATGAGCTAATGAAATGATTAGTCTAAAGATTTATTTAAAAAAAAGAACCTTTTCGGCTCTGGATTCGACTACAGCCTCCATTTTTCATGAGGGCGAGGAAGAAAGAGATCAAAGACGAAGCAAACTTTCAGTTCATGACAAGTTGCAAGTCAAGCAGAACTACAAGTCTCTAATAAACCCCACCTCCAGCTCATTTTAGGATTTAAGATACCAATAGATTTGAAAAAATAATAATTTGAATAATTTTCTTCCCAGTAAAATAAGTGAAGCTGTTTAGCTTGTTTTTCCCAGGACAGTTGTCTTCACTATTTGTTTTAGGTGAGAGCCACATTGACAGGACAAAGTCAACAGGAGAGACACTTTTACCGCAAAGTATGAAAAGCTACATCCAGTCATAAAAAGCCTGTCTGCTTATTAATCTGTCATCCCACCCAGAACATACAATATGAAATGCAGCCAACATTCATTAAAAACAGGATTAGCTTAATACTGGGATGATGTTGTCAAACTCTGCAAACAATATTTCTGCTGAAGCCAAAAAGCAGCTTCACAATGTTTGAGTCTGAGAAGGTTTTTTTTTGCCCAAGCCAAAATCCATGCGATCTCAAAAGATGCCTGAGTTAATCGATCAGCTGTATTAGTCGTCCTGTGTTTGAGTCTTTGTTGTCCAGAAAGAGAAGAAGAATTTTGGATGCGTCGTTTAGAAATGCGGCTCCAAATGACTTCTCTTGAAACCAGAGCGGGTCTGTTTGCACATTAAGCACGAAGGGTTCGACTCGTGGAGGACAAATACAAGTTCCTCTGTCCACTTGTCTTGAAATGTCCTATGCTCGTTTAGTTTGGCTCGTACCTTTCTTTTTTTTAACGGGAGCAGCTGTCCACAAACCACATCTCCAGCATCTTCCTCTCGATTTGCGGTGGTTGGATGCGACAAAGCCAAATCTTAATTTTTCTCGTTTGTCACGCTTTGTTTCTGTCCACCTGGTGTGCAACTTTTTTTAATAAGAAATCATTGTACGTCTGTAGAAACACACGCGAACTAGCATGTAATGGTGAAACGAGTCGACCGGAGCCAAGCTAACGCGAGTATGAAGTGCCAGGTTGGTCGTAGTATCCTCCAATTTAAATGCTCCAATTTAGCGCTATAAATACATTGTTAGCAAATGTCCATATTCATAATCATGCTTATGTTAACATATTTTTTAATGAGCTTAAGTTTATTTATTTCTATACTAGCCCACCATGTATCTACCCGTCCAAGAGCACATTCACCATGTAGTGCTGATAGACTGCCAAAACTGGCAACTCCGCCAGTCAGGGTTAGGCCGAGCAAGTTTAAATATCTTGTTTCTAGTCTATATTTACATATTTTATCAATTATTATTACATATTATTTGTAGACTAATAGAGCAGACACTGTGTTTTAATGGGTTGTATGTAATAGCCCTGCTTGTTTTTATGAAATATCTGTATTGACTGCATAATCATATCTATCACCCCTTTATTTAGCCCACTGCCACGCGAGCCACCAATTAAAGCTTGGCGAGCCGCACAATGAGTAACACCGGCCCAGGAGGTGGCTGATAATAGGTTGCTAAATTACAGGTAGGGATTAAAAGATGATAATTACAGAGATGTGATAATAATTCTCACCAGGACACCCATCAACCAGTCACACTGTGCAGGCACAACTATATAGTTTTCTTTTTTTGACCCATCTTTGGCTTTCAAGCCAAACAGCCACATGAAGGTTATCCTTGGCCAGCTGTCCCTGTCAGGTTTTAGCGTGCATGCTCGCTGCTCCAATTTCATCGAAGGGCTCATCCAGGGCAGCCCTATAGCTGATAATCCATCATAACTGATGGTACTGGGTGATACACACACACACACACACAGACACACACACACACACACGCGCACACACACACGCACACATTTTGAGTTTCGCTTTTCGGCAATTCTGTTTTTTCCCTGAAAACTAAATTATTTACCTTTATGAAGTACATTAAAACACACTGTAAAACATATACAGCCAGGATTAGTGTGTGTGTAGTGTGTGCACCTGAGTGTGTGTGTGTGTGTGTGTTCAGTGCGAATTCAAACTCATCTTCTCCTCTTGGCCAAGAATACAATTTTCAAATTACAGCAAATTGAATTCAAACTTTCTCCTTCACATCACTTAAGTGAAGTCTCTCACTTGCGGTTATCCTTTAAACCTCGCCTCTCCTCCTTCCCTTCCCTTTCCCTCTCCAGCTTTCTGTTTCTCTCCCTGCACAAACTCTGAGCATCCTGCAAAAGAAGTGGGATGAATATGATATTCTAAGAAGGGTTATGTTTGTTGTGTACTATAAACCACTTGACCATGTGGTGATTTCCATAACAGTTGTGTTTATGTGAGGGTATTATCAAGCTTCCACAAAAACAGTTGTTAACATGCATTATTGTTTTTCTTTCCTTCTCCTCCTCCACACACACCTTCAGCAGTTGTAATTATCATGTCTTTTCCAAATGCACCAGATGTTACCCCCCCCCGTCGTCGTACTCCCTAACAATCTTTCACAGTTCTCTTACTCAGAACGATAACGAGTAAGCAGTTTGGCAGGGAGAAAAAACAGTGTTACATTATTATCATGTCTAAAAGTGTAAATACTCTTATGTTAAGTTACTAACTCATCAGTATATCTTTTAAGTATCATAAGCACCAGATTCAGCTCGCTCTGGTGTGCAGTGCATGCTCTCAGATAGCATGTGTGCTCATGAATTGAAAAACAATCACCATTATATCACCGATATGTGTGGTTTAATAGCGTTTAAGTATTCAATTGCATTTTTATTTGCGAATACAATGTGCATTTTGTGGAAAAGAATCCCAGAAGTGGCGGCTCCCTGTTATTTAAAATGATTCACCATTTCATTAGTCGCAATCACAATATCTAAAGATGTTACAAAATCCCATTGTTGTATTGCTAAAGAGAAGTCTGTAATCTACAGAACAATCTCTGTTTGATACAGATCCTCACATAAAACACCATCATCATCGCATTTACATATTTGTTTCCGAATCGTCGAGGCCCAGAGTGAAATAAAGTGTGACACATCAATAAAGTATTATGAATCAATTAGTAAAAATGGATCCAGAGGTTCTGCGTGAGACAGATATCGATATCTACGGTCTGGCTTGTTTTCACAGGCTCACAGGGACCTCCATTTAATTATGAAGTCATTTCTGCGTCTCTGTGTTGTCACCATTGAGTCTGTATCTCTACCTGCTCTTGATGCTTTATCTCGCTCACCTCTTCATAGTCTCTACCGCTCTACATGATTTACACATCGCACTACTGTAGGACATTTCCATCTGTGCCTTTCTACCTCTGTCTGCCACTAAATCTCCACCTCTGTCTGCCTCAGCATTTCTGTCTGTGACTCTTTGTCTGTCTGCTTCCTTTTCCCTGTTAGTTTCAATTTCCCAATTACATTCACTTTATTGGCGTGACCGTTAAAACGGATAGAATACATAATATCTTTCCTCTGCTCCACATCTCGTCTCCACTCCTCCCCTCCTCCCCTCCATTCAGACACACATACCTACCTCCCTACCTTACATTCAGCTCTTACTCTGACCTTTTATTCAAGCGTTTCTTCTCGCGCTCTTGTTCATCGACATCCTTTTCTTTGTACCTCCTTCTTTCCTCCCACTTCACCTGGACTGACCACTATGCATTGCCGGCTGCTCCTTTGCACTTTCACACACACATTATTTTATCTTTTTCTCAAGTCAAGTGTGCCTCTTATCTGCTGTGGATGTGATTGCCTGTGAATGTGCACCTGTGTGTGTGTGTGTGTGTGTGTGTGTGTGTGTGTGTGTGCCATTAAAGTGAGTTGGAGCATTATGGTTGAATAGAATAAGGTCAGGTTGACAGTCAGTCAGACAGATGATGTGGGGCACATGACCTCCACACCACACCGCCTCGTCTCCACTACTTCTCTCTTTCCTCCTAAACACAGTGCTTTTCTCCTCCCTTATCATTCTTCCCTGTCATTTCACTGTTTTCTTCTCTGCCTTATGACTTTCCTCTTCTCTCCATCACTGTTGTGGCTTAAAAACTTTCCAGAACCACTTACCAACATAGGGGTTATGACTTCAATGCACAAAACAAATTTCCAGAACAAAGATCCAGTTCAAAGTCTGTTTATTTCCCTTTCGTGTACAATGTTGGGTGTCTGCGTGTGTCTAAAGCAAACCCTGTAAATAAAAAAACTTGTGTTGCAAATTGCAATCGGGTTGTCTTCCTCTGAAACGTCCACACCGGCGACAGCGCTGCTACTTCTTCTTCTCTCTTTTAATGGCAGATCGTAAACACATTTTAAAGGTGCATCACCTGTAATTTAATTATCGGAATAATACATAGCAATATAAACTTCGCATTATCGGACGATATATATCGCACATCCTTAATAAATAGCGAATAAATCTAATGCTAATAAAACAAAGATATGGTAAATATGAATAATTAATGTAAATAAAATATAAACTCAGTGAACGGTTCCTAATCACAGTATAATCATAGAAACTTAAGAAGAGAGACTTTTCCGTGTCTCTCCGCATCATGCCTTTCCAGCTTCAGAATGCTACATTGACTAGAATAACCTTATGTTACACCCAAGGGCGTTTGTGTGGCATATGCTGTGAAAACTCAGAACTCAAGAAAGAAACAGCACACAATGAAAGACACAAAACCTTTGCTGCAATTGTGAAGCCTCACCAGCTGTCGGTCTGTCGGTTTGACCTGTGTTACTTTCTCTCTCCCTCTCTCTCAATGTTTTATTTCACGATGCTTTATTGGCACGAATATCATGTGAACAATATTTCCAAAGTCTAACTCGAGGAGATACATATATTTTTAAAGACAATAAACATGTGTTTTGCATTACATTGTGTGTGTGTGTGTCTCTCTCTCTCTCTCTCTCTCTCTCTCTCTCTCTCTCTCTCTCTCTCTGTCTCTCGCTCTGTCTCTCTCTCTCTCTCTCTCTCTCTCTCTCTCTGTCTCTCGCTCTGTCTCTCTCTCTGTCTCTGTCTCTCTCTCTCTCTCTGTCTCTCGCTCTGTCTCTCTCTCTCTCTCTCGCTCTGTCTCTCTCTCTCTCTCTCTCTCGCTCTCTCTCTCTCTGTCTCTCTCTCTCTCTCTCGCTCTCTCTCTCTCTCTCTCTCTCTCTCTCTCTCTTCTCTCTTCGTCTCTCGCTCTGTCTCTCTGTCTCTCTCTCTGTCTCTCTGTCTCTCTGTCTCTCTCTCTCTCTCTCTCTCTCTCTCTATCTGTCTCTCTCTCTCTCTCTCTCTCTCTCTCTCTCTCTCTCTCTCTCTCCCTCTCTCTCTCTCTCTCTCTCACTTCCCGTTGCTGTCGTTGTATCTTCCTGTTTTAACAGATGCTTGTGTTGCTTTGAGAGACCCAGAGGTCGGTGGGGATGATGATGTAGGCAGCGTGAAACACAAATCTCAAACATCACTCACACTTCTGAGTGTTCTAAAAGAAGGCCTACTTTACGAATCAGCTGTCTTCCATCTCTTATTCCCCTTCTGGTCCTCTTAGAGTAATGATATTAAACACAAAGGAGAGTGTACCGAGTGTAACAGGACAGTAATAAGCACAGAGAGTGACCTGTGACAGTCAAGAGATGAGCTTAAACATTAGATAGCAGGGGGTTCACAGCTCTAACACCAGGGTGCCCCGTTAAACTCAGTGTCACACTATTTAAAGATTTGAGTGAGGATAACTTCTGAAAATCCCCACGAGGGGGTTTGTATTCGAAGGCGAGAGATTTATGTGTGTCCGTAAGAACTTTCGGTTCAACAAAAACATTTACGTGATGAAGATTTTAACCAGCTCAGATCCCCTGTCACACACTTTAAGAAGATCCGATTGAAAGTATCCCATCATTGTGTTTTTTATGCATTTCAAAACACCCGCACTTTGTACTTAATTAGTTCAAGTAATGTGAAGCCATGATTTGTTTACCCCGGGCAGGAAGCTTCTTCTGATTTTAGCGGCACTGAGTTCCACTCAGAGCGCTGCCTGTGTGTGCGAGTGTGGATTTGTCTGTGTGTATGACTTTGTCTGAACACAACTCTAATCAAGATATCAATACGTGCTGTTGTAACTCTAATTGCACACTGATGTATTGTTTAGTTTAAAAATGGAGGTAATTGAGGATCTTGTTTCCTTTACTTTAGGCTGAATTACCTCGACTACTCTGATATCCAGCGATATGTTATATGATATGATATGATGTGTTTTAAAACATAGGTGCAGATAATCTCATCCCTCTTCTCTCAGTCAGTGTTGGACAGTAAGCATACGCACTGTTTATTTTTAAGGTTGGGCGTTCACAACATTTGTTTTTTACCACTCTCATTCCACCACCTACTACCACACTTTAACGTTTAGCCTAACCGCTACCGACAACAACATTCACTTCACCTGTCTGTCTTCTGCTCCGCTCCATGTGTGTGTGGAGAGGTTTAGCTCCGCACTCTTAAATTATTAATCCTGTGAGATTTTAGAAAGGGTGTTCAATGAGTGAATGAAGAATCACCATCAAAAGCAAACGGCTAAACCCGACAGTAAACCAGATACAGATCCAATGTATTAGCGTTTCTCCAGAGATGAGTCTTGCGGGCTCGTTGACACCCCGTGGCGTCTAATATGAGCCCTAGCGTGTATGTTAAAGACAGAGATGTATATAGTTCATTGGGATGTAGTTAGTTTGATTTGCTCACCTTTTGTATTTAATATTATAGCAAGGCATTAAAATATAATTAGTTCTGTATTAAAATATTATTTTAATCCCTACATGCACTTTTAGCTATAGCCACTAGGGGGTTCAGTGAGCCCCGTGAACATGATAACTGTCCTCACCACATCATTAACACTCAATGGGCTCTCGGAGGTTCAACCTGTAACCTCTTACTCCACCCAGTACATGACTTATTGTGCTAACTGTTAACATAAACATGCTAACAGTCTCACAATGGTAGTATCATCTACCATCCTAATCTAACATCTAACAGTTGTTAACATTTCATCTAAAAAAACTGCAACTGGTGGTTAACGATATAAACGTCCTGGAATAAGTCAACTTTAATAACTTAAATGCACACTATCGGCCGACTTCATCAGGTGAAGATTAGCAGATACACAAAAAGCTTTTTGTGCTCATGAAACCCAAAAAGGTCGTAAGCTGTGTTTTTTTCTCTTCTTCTCTCCTCTCCTCTTTTTCTCCATCTGTCAATTTCAACACTCTGTATATTGAATACGACAGTCTTTGTGAATGTAGCGCTCACAAAGACAATGGCAGTCACACATTTATTTTTATTTTCTCCTCTTCTCCCTCTCGCTCCTCGCTATCCTCTTGTCTCCCTCTCCGTCCGTCTCTGCCAAAGATCTTAGCGGTTTTCATCTCTTTGTCGGAACTCTCCCTCTCTCCCCTCTCTTTTTCTTTTCATCTTGGGAAAGCTCAAGTGCGGCACGCACACTCCTATGGAGCAGTCATGTTTGACCGTGCTCTACAAACCTCTGATCATTTCGCATCACTCCAGTCCTCACAACAGACACAACCCCGACTCCACCACCCTTGCTGTCTTTTCTCTCTGTCTTGTTTTCCACCTCTCTTGGTCTACCTTTCAGAAGGCTAGACTGTTGTCTGTTCACGTATTAAATGCACCTGTTTGTTTGGCTGTGGCCTCGTATGGCATCAGTTCCCTCACAAGAAGTTTTTGATATAATTAAAATTGTACCTTTCTCTTTGTTGCTTTAACTAGATGTAATCACATGTCTAAAGTTGTTTTTGGACCACTTTGGTATCTCAAAAGCAAAGACTAAAAAGTGGAATAAAAAAGAACATTTCTGGGTCTTACGATAGGATCAGGGTGAAACACGAGGGGGGGGACTTGCTGAAAAACTATGAAAATAGACAAAATCTTACATTCATGTTAAAAGAAGCTCAGTAATGGACGAAGTGGAGAGCTTTTTGATTTTTCGTCTTTCCTCCCCTTCCTGTTGGATCGCATGCCCTGCACCTGCCAATAATCTATATTGAACAATATTTCAAAGAGAAGATTCACTGTCCTTGGATATGAAGCCTCCAGTGCTGCCAGGAAACTGCTGCTCTCCCCTCCTCTCTCTCTCGCTCTCTCTTTTTTCCATTACAGTTTTTTTTGTTTCTCCACCTCCTTGCCCTACCAATCTACCCTCTGCTCTCCAATGATCCCCCTTTATTAGCTTTTGCTGTCATCTGATACTTTTGTTGATCTCTTTCTTCACTTCCAGTGATGTTGGTAGAAAACACACAGTCACTCACTGACAAACACAGGTACACACACGCTAGGTATCACGTCATGTATCACACACCATCAAACAAACCCTGACATGTCGATTTTGTGATCCTTCAAAAGCTCTCTATTGGTTTGAATAAAATAAATGAAAGTTGGATCAAGTTTCTAGCTGTTGGCTTTGGCTGTATGTAGTCAGGACTGTCGGTGAGCAGATACACTCTGTCTCATCCGCGGTCATCCATTTGTACATGATGCAAACACACACAAACACACATACACACTAACGTAAACAACAGCGCAGGCATGTATAGATTAGACCCATGCTCACAAAGGCACAGATGCATGAGCACACATATTAATGTAGATGGATCCATGCAACAATCACTGAAAAAAACAAAAAACGTAAGCCAAAATTTGAGGAGAGAATTAACACATACTGAAATAGTAAACATATGAGATTCATTATTTAATATACTAAATAAGTTTCTCTTGGAAAGAAGATTCTTCTTTGGCTTTCGTCATCTATCTGTTCTATCACTGTTTCTCTGTCAATGTGTTTCTTCTGTTGGCACGCTGCATTAATCTCCCCTCAGGGAAGTGATGATTGCCGCTTGTGTGTGTGTGTGTGTGTGTGTAATTGATTCACATGCTACTGTTGGCTTATTGTGTCTTCCTCCACCGTGGTCATTTCATCAATACCTTCCAGCATGTTGTGTGATCAGGTGACATCTTTGTTTTTTACTTTCCTGATTCTTCCTCTTCTTGTATCACTTTTTGACAGACTAAAGAACCCGTGTTGCTCGTGCCTTCATCAAGCTTCTCAATTCACTTTAACTGAAATATTTCAACATTATGTGAAATATACTTATTTGTTTTCTTGTTGAGCTGCCGCATTGCAGTTTAACTCGAGCACAAACACCCACTTTAAGCACTAATAGAGCATACATGTGTGCTCACTAATTCACCTGCTTGGTCAGCAGCCTTATATATCAGCTGGCTAGCTAGCGTTAGCTACCAACAGGTAGGACAGACTGAACAAAGTAGAATCTGTTGACTCCTGTAGCTTCACTTCTGATAATCATAAAACCTTGTCAACAAACTCAAACCAAGTGCGCAAACAAGTGTGCCTTCAGTCCATCTCGTAAATGCAGCTGTTCGCTAAAAGATAGCCAAAGCCAGCTAGCCACCTGGAGTCACCACAATCTCGTAAACTGCAGCAGGTTGGTATACTGTGTTTCTATTCACATCACATAGTTTGTGGGACTTTGGTGACTCAAGAGAGCTAATGTAAAATGTAACCAATTCTCGTGTCTGTATGGTAAATATGAAGCTACAGTCAGCATCTGGTTAGCTTAGCACAAAGTCTGGAATAGGAGGAAACAGTTAGCCTGGCTCCTTCCAAAGGTAATAAAATCCACCTACAAACACCTCTAAAGCTCACTAATACTTGACTTCACTAACTTTTTCTGGACTATTTCTTATCTGACAACAATTATAATGTTGCACTAAGTTTAAGAACGTAGAACATTGGTTTGGTAAAAAACAGATATTAGTTAGTTACAGTGAACACGTTCTAAATGCTGTTTCAGATCTTTTTTCCACCTTTTCAAGAATAAATACAAATAATGAGATTTGTTTTACTACGTAAACAATTCATAGATAGTTCATACCGGTACAACATAATATATATTTGCTAAGTCACTCCAGATAGTAGCTGTGGTAGCCAACACAGGATTCTAATCACGTCATGACACTTTGTAATTGGACTCATAACAACATGTTCTTGTGTTTCAATATCTGTCTCTATTTACTTTTAAGTGACTCAACTTCATAATGTATATGATAATAATAATAATGTATATGTTAATGTATCAGTAATATCAATTGTCCCTCCGGTTTTTCTTTAACCTTTGAATCTGCCTGAAAGAACAAGGGCAAATGGGAAATTATATTCAGATGTAGATAGCTCCAAAACCAGAATCAAATTAGAAGATGAAGGGAAGTGAAAAAAAATGGCAGCTTGCTGGTCTTTATCCAGGCACTGTCTGGGTTTGGAAACCTGCCACTGAATTCAGCACCAATACAATCCATGTTGTATGGAAGACACAACACTGGCTTAAGGGAGGTTTTATCTATTTAATGGCAGAGAGAAACATTTGGGTTACTTTATAAAAAATACACTGGATACACATAAGCATAAGCATAAAAAGAATAAACATCTACAGTTAAGAAATATGTATCTATTCATTATTTTATAGTGTGCATGTGTGTTTATATGAGTGTGTAACCAGCGAAACGTCAATTTACAGTTGATTGAAAGCACAGAAAGGTTACTGAAGGATAGCCCTTTCATTTACAACGGCCATTTAACGGTTAGGTCGAAAGTTAAATCAATGTCCCAGACGCGTTTTGATATCTGGAGCTCCAATCGAGCCAAAATGAAAAGGATGGGGTCATGACATCAACCGTTTGATCTCTCTCCGTCCTGTCTGCAGAGAAGAGTCCTGATAAAAAATGATGAGGCAATGTAAGTCGGACGGGCTTTTGGGCATAAGGCTGTTTTTGTGTGCCTGTGTGTATTTATGTGTGTGTGTGTGTGTGTGTGTGTGTGTGTGTGTGTGTGTGTGTGTGTGTAAGTAGCTTTCCTTTGGGTCGGATGAACACTTCCCTCTGTTGCAGTTAATCTCGGAAGTCTGTAACTTTTTGCTCGGGAACCCACTCTGCACTACTCTTATCCTCTTCTCCTGCTTTCCCTTCCCTTTCCTTCCCTTTGTACTTGTCATGGCAGGGGAAGGGCCAAAGCATCTTAATGGTCTCTTGTGAATGAAGTGAATTGAGACACAGCTCATCAGCATGCATGAGCGGCTCCCATAAAGTAACTACGCATATCAATCACGCTCTGCGTGTCTTCGCGTTCGACAGGATTCATGACCTTCTGTGGAATTCCTTCGGCAAAGATACAGTACAACGTACAGGGAAACACACACAGACATTGACACATGCATGTATGTACGCTCACATATCAGCAGCCCACTCACACACTGTTTCAACCTCAGCCACACACATGCTGCTTAGTACTCCGTCAAGCAGTCACTGCGGTTTGACACCAGCTCTCCTGTCTCATCATTAGTTTTAGTGAGAGATGTCCTGTCCCCTCAACAAAAACAAACATGGCAGGCGGTGACGAATCAATTAATCAGATGAGGCATTTGCCGATAGTTATGTTTCACTTACAACTAATGTGCATTGAATGTCTTCGAAAGTTTCCAATAATGCATGGACAACACTTTCAATCAGCATCCTGCAGAAGAGTTGTGATCGATGAATCCTCAGAGTCAGAGAGATTGCTGTCAAAACAAACGGAACTTTCTATGACTGATGATCGTCTTCCACACTAACTGAATTGATGCACCTCTGGACACAACACTGCTTCCCATGTTTTCCCCCCTCTCTGCTACATCCTTTGGCCTGATTTAGACAGTTGACTCGTGTACCATTTTGTTGCATTTCTAGGTGTTTTTGCTGTTGATATACCAAAACGGATTACAAGCGGCAGAATCAGAGTTCTTACAATGATGGTAAAGCTTAAAAATGTAATTTGGATCATGACATGATTGTATTTGGAGTTTATGAACCCTCATGGGTTCAACAGAAGCCTACCAGTAAATGACTACCAGTAAAATAACAGCTTTAATTAAAGTATTCGTGCTAATTTGATTCTTTCTCATGACAATCTAGCTACTTCACGTTAAGTTAATCATCGAGTGTGTGAACTGATCTGCGATGGTTCTTTTGTGTTGCTAAGAAACAAAGCAGTGGATGCTATCAACCATGCACAAGTGGGGCTGCAACCCGTCTATTTAAACATAAAGGTTGTCCAACACCATGTTGTTTCAGAGAATATTTGCATTTTAAATGTGAGTTAGTTGGTAGTTAGTTGTGCAGTTAGTTTTCTTTGTTGGTATGTCTGTCCTGTATGAGAGGAGAGAGTGAACGTCTCTTTAGTGGAGCAGGTCGAGCTCGCTTGCTTTGTTTGCATCATTCCTTTGTTTTGCTTGCAGCACCTTGTTGAGGAGCCTCCCTCCATCCAACCTCTCTGCCCCCCGGCCCCCCCTGCTCTCTCCTCTTTGGCCATATATATTTACCTACTTCTTTTCTTCTTATAATTAATACCATTTACTTCTATTCTCTTTCATATATTTCACTTCAAGTCCGCCTTCACATTGATAACTTTTCAATTTCCTTATAAAATCCCTTGTCCCTACTTCCTGTCCTCAGCCTCTTTCTCTCTGAGTCTCTTGCCTCTTCTGCTCGTGTCTCTTTCAACTTAGCTTTTTTTCTTCCCTCTACATCTTTTTTCTTTCTCTCTGTTCTCTTAGTTTCTTCCCTCTTTCGTTTCTTTTCGGCTGATTTGCTGTCTCCATCCCCTTTTTTGCCCTCCCGCCTCTCTCATCTCATCCTCCTCTATTTCTTTCCTTTCTATCTTCCTCCTCTCTCTTTTGCCTTTCTTGTCTCTTCCTCTCTCTCGGCCTCCCTTTCCCTAGTCGATCAGACAGTTGAAGCAGCCAAGCTGCCGGAGGCGAGAGCAGACAGAGGAGCAGCTCTGTCCGACCTCCCTCCCTCTCCGGAGAGGCAAACTAATGCAGACACGCCAATAAGCTGTAAGGAGACAATTATTCACCATTTATATCAGCTCTCTGTCTTTCCGAGTTAGCGCAGCACACCTCTGGAACCAAGCTCTGTTTACCCACATATTGTTTTTAATACGTTTGTCTTTTCGTGGGTTTTGTTGTTTGATTGGTAGAGATTTGCTCTTTCAAAACTGTAGCCTAGAGGTCGCTTGTTACTGGAATATTGTTGGTTAACAGTAAGCTAACTGAGAAAATCTAGGAGAAGGGAATAAAGAGACATGATCTCCCATTTCACAACAACTGCTATCAACATGCCCTTCAGTGAGGCACTTAACCCCCAACTGCTCCAATGGATCTCCTCAGTGCCCGGCAGATAAATACTTTTTACTGTATGAATCTGAAGCTGAGTGTTTGCTGAAAAGGAACTCAGACAACCAGTTTGCAAATGTGTAAATCATTTTGTTAAATCCCTAAATGAATCAATAGAAATCTCCCATCTTCTATATCTTGGAAGGAAAAACGACTCACCCTCACAAACTTTGAATGTGTTTTTCATCAAGTGCACTTGAACTTTTTCCACATGATTTGTTCTTTCCCTTTAAGTCAGACACCGTGTGCTGCAGAGACAAAGACACGCCGAGGTTAAGACGAAGGATACAGAAGGGCAACAGAGCAATAACTTAACAAGCAGCCTGTTTAAATGTAGAGAGCTGCTGCAAGAGCAGTGTGGCGTACTGTACATGTGTGTAGCTACATGTGTGCAAGAGCATGCATGTTTTTGTGCGTATTTGCATGCATGCGTATATTTTGCTTCTTTGGAGATGAAATGGCTGGGGTATGCTAAATAGATATTTGAAAGAATAATGAAAAGCCTGAAGGAGTGAATGATTGACTGCTCTGTTGATGGGCTCTTCAAACACAACAGTGTGCAGCATTAAGTATCATATTCAAACAGGCATTCACACACATATTTCTACAGCACATACACACACACTGAAATCGGCACACACTCACGCAAATACACACATGCACGGGGAGGGTGTATATGCAGTAGGCATTATGGGAATCATACCTCAAACGTTCTTCTCCAAAACACTCAGAAAATAAGAACAAAAGAGATGATAGCTAAAGATAAATATTGACTGTTTTCAGTTGAAGTAAGGTGCAGATATGCAGTGGTGTTTTCCTAATGTCTTTAAAATGCCCACTTCTATATCAGGAGGCTTATTTTTGATATTTTGCTTGGACTTTGAAAGACATTACTGTAAGTGTGTGTTTTGTAAGTATGGTTGTTTGTGCATTTACCCATCTGACTTGAGGAAAAAGGCAATTCCAAAGGCTTTTAGCCACGACTGAATCCGACCGACAGTCTTTTTTTTCTATCTCTTTTCTTTACTGTTTCTTTAAAGAGGAAAAAAAAAGTCCTTATCTAGTAAAGTGGCAATGTCACAAAAAATGTACAAACGCAAGTGGACAGGCACACTCGCTATGTCCCAATACCTTAGGCTATTAACAAGCTCTGCATTGTAATGTCTGATCGAGTTGAAGTTTAAGGTGTACAGGCCGCCCACTTCCTTCCTGTCTGTTCAATGATAACAGTCGTAGAGCACCGTGAACATTTGTTCCCCCTGTGAATCGATGCTAATCACATCATTGTGCTTCCTCCGTCCCCCACTCCTCTCTGTGGGGTTCCACACTCCCCTCTCTGGCCTTTTCCTCCTCACCCGCTGTTTCTCTTGCTCTGTCTCTGTCTCTCCCCTCCTCGCTCCTGTCTCCCTTCATCATATGGGAGGTGAAGCTATTTGAGACTTCTTGCACGCAAGCCAGCCCTCCTCATGGGTCAGTGTCGTGTAGACTCAGATATTGCAGTTGACGCCACATAGAGATGTCCCATCATGCACTTCTCATCCATTATGTCTGCAGTTCCCGTCACTGTCTGTTGTTTTATTAGTGTTGTAAAAAAGACCCGAGTATGGAGCTGAAATGTTAATAACATTTCAATGCGATGATTTGAATTTTGGTTATGAGAAAACTATTGTCATATGCTCTACTTGAGTCAAATGAACAATGCATTTTACTACCCAATGATTGGTTCTCAGGTATACATTTTCTACTGCTGACTACTGCTACGACCCAATTATATTAAGCAGCCAATCAGAACACGAAAGGACGCAGAATTCAAAGATATGTACCTCAAACTCTATTAGCAAATTTGACAATTCATGTTTCCCTTTCTTCCCTGACATGCCTTAAAACAGTCCGTCACAACCATCCAACTTACAACCAAAACTTCATTGAACTCATCTTGGTCTGTCTGACATGCACTTAACTTGTAAAAGTGTTGTTATCTGCACACTCTACTCCGCATAAGACAAAAGCCCTGTCCCAGAGTGAAGAATCAGTCTTTTGACCTTCCTCTGGAGACCAAAGTCAAAATGTTCAAACAAATGCCTGTATCTGTCATCAAACACTGACTCACACTCGTAACGCTCATACATATCTGCAAAAGTCTTGTTCATGCAGATGCAGGAGTAATGTGACGCATTTAATATCTGAGTCATCGATACCAGCACTAGTATTACACCCACAAGACAATTGCCTTCTTCTTTTCTTGCTGCAGAGATGTTACTAAATATGTAATGTGGTTTCTCTCCCTCTGTGTTTTTGTGTGTGTATATGTGTGTATGTCCGCGTGGTTACATGTTTCTGCATGTGTGTGTGTGTGTGTGTGTCCATGCGTTCTCTCACAGCTCCAGCCAACGCCCAGATCGTGCACTCAGGCGCAGCGTGTAACGTCAAGGATGATAACATCAGTGAGAGAATCTACACCATCAAAGAAGGAGACACACTAGTGCTTCAGTGTATTGTTAAAGGACACCCACGGCCACAGGTAAGCTCCAAGACCACCTGCTGAGAAAAGTGTGTGTGCAAGAATATTTGTTAATAGACTGTTTGACATGTATAGTCTGTGAATCCTGATCATGTTATACAGAGTGACTTTCACTGACTGGGAAGCCAGGCTTTCAGACTCTTGATCAAGGACACTTGGACAATAGTGTTGGCAATCTGTAATACAACAAGCTACACTCTCTGTTATCACTGCAGACTAGGTGGAAATGGCAACTGATGTTTGGATGGATGAATATGTGTGTTGTAATGCATTAACACCTCTTTAAAACTCGTCAAAACTTCACTTTGTTTAGACGGTGCGCCTCTTTTGAAAAGACTACAGGTGACATGGATACATTGTATGACATCAGTTACACAACATGTCCTGCCCCGGCTACCATAAATGATATGATGTATCCCCGAGTCATTACTCATGTTAATAGTGTCCCCGTGCTACTGTTTGTGCTGAGTCACGAAAGCTCGTCCTTTATTTGCCTTACAGTGGCACTTACTAAAAACATGCCCTGCTTCAGTGTTCGCAGGTGGACATTAATATCAGTTACCTGAGTCAGGTTAGTGACACAGTCAACATATACTTTTACAAACAATGAGCCCTGTAGTAGCTCTTTTACAGATTAGCCTTGTGGACTTAAAGGTCATGGGTTTACTTCCCCAGAACAGCTGGCAGGCTAAATGTTAAACAGTTACACTTTTCTTACAGTTTTCCTTTTAGCTAAATGAAATGAGCAGCTGCACCAGTGGATCTTTTATATGCGACATATACATATATATAGTACAAGACGCAAGAAGGATCACATGTGTTAGGATAATCACACGATACAATATATTAGAAAATGACTGTGAAATGATATTCTGTCCGCTTCATTGAGCCGCTGCTTTTCCTTCTGGCTTTTTGAGCTACATTGGGACGGAGGGAAGAAGAACAAATACTATTATACAACAGCTGAGACTGGGCTGCACATGCTGCTTTTGGAGTGCAGCCTATTAGTAAAAAGAGCATGGCCCTTTCATAAAGACATACTCTATACATGAGAGCATTTAAGCACACACACACACACACACACACACACACACACACACACACACACACACACACACACACACACACACACACACACACACAGACCACTAGATTCAGCCAATAGTGAACACATCTGGGTTCCGAGGTTGATCTCCAGAAAAACATTTTGGACCAGGGTTTCTGTGTGTGTATGTATGTGCGTGTGCGTGTGTGTGTGTGTGTGAGCTAACAGAGCTGGACATAAAAATGAACTGAGGTGACTGGGGAGGGCTTGTGTGTTTTGTGTGTATTTGTGTGGTTGTGTGTGAGGTGAGAAAAGCACTGTTCCTCACGGGTGAATGTCCACTGGCATCACATCAACATGAATAAAACAGTGCCTGTGTTTTTCTGTTTGTGTTTATGCGTGTAACAACTGTGTTTGTGTGTGTTTGTGTGTGTTTGTGTGTGCAGCTGGCTTGCAGATGCGCACTAATCATTTGTATGTAGCTATAATATCTAATTACATACCAAACTGTTAACCTAACCTGCCCATACTAACTGTGGCTGTCATTTCTCTCTCATTTGATCCATCCATCTCTCTCTCTCTCTCTCTCTCTCTCTCTCTCTCTCTCTCTCTCTCTCTCTCTCTCTCTCTCTCTCTCTCTCTCTCACATACACACATACAGATGTACACTACATTTACAGGCCGTGTGCCCTAAAACAAATACAGACCAACTTTTAATAAAACTTTTATTTTTTACCGGTTCTGGAATAATAATCATGAAAATTTCTCTGAAAAAACACATACATAACTTCATTCCCCTGGAGCAGTAAGTATGTAAGAAATTGCATCAGTGATTGCTTGTTCTCTGGGTCGGAGGTGGGAGAGTATTTTGAATAATGGTCACATTGGTCACATTGTCAGAATGTAAAATATATATATATATAGTGTGTGCACAAGCAAGACGTACACTGCTTCTGGCAAAGAGACATTGTTTGAGTGAATGTGTATGCGCCTGTGCTTGTGTAGGTGTGTGTGTGTGTGTGTGTGTCAGTGAGAAAATGCGTATGTAGACACACACTAACAGACTAAGGCAGAGAGCTGCAGTGAAAGCATTTCAATAGCTTAATGCCCACGGAGATGTCTTCATTCATCTGCATTGATAAGCAAAATATTTGAATACGGGTCAGTTCAGAAAGATTTCCAAATACCGATCTAAAATATTAGAATAAAGTAATCAAGTGTGATGCAATTTAAATAAATACAAAAGATCAATTGAATCATATTTTACATTAAAAGTGTTCAAGGCAGATGAGATGACGGGATCATCAGGTTGTTGTGTTCTCATAAATCATTGTTTCCATCATCTCTCCAAAAATCAAACCAATTTTATGCATTGTGCAAATGAAAAGACCTGGATGGACGTAGACATTTATTTTGTACTCTTTCGTATAACTGACAAACTGATTCAAACTCAAGGTCCAATTTCTACCACATCTCAAGGTCTTCATCAGCAGATGAAAACAAAGAGTGACTGTGTCACTGAAATCATTTCTCAAACAGTGCTGACCTTGACCCATGTAAGGGAAGCGACTAACAATATAATGCATATTAAACATATTACTGAACAACATAATAAGCACCCATCACCATGGTGACTGAACCTACAAACATTTCTCATAATTCTAATTTCACTTCCTGATTTTACACTTTGTATGAATCAACTATGTGTCCTTACTATTAATTAATTAATTAAGTTTCTTATGCATCAAATATGACACCTAGATAATTATACCTGCTAATGAAAACACAAACAATAATTACCCGTATCATCACCTACGTGAACATGAATTCAGACTTCCTGCTGCATTACTTTCTACGCTATTGTTGAAGGCAGCCTATATTGTCGACAACACGCAGGGAGAGAGAGAGAGGGAGAGAGGCAGAGACAGAGATCAGATAATGACAACATGATGAAACAGTGTAAGGACAATAAAAGAGACATTTAATGATGACAGATAATGTTGTCATTGGAGGAATGAAGAAAAGATACGGTGATAAGAGATAAGAGGAAAATAAATAGTGATCGTGATAAAGAGGAAAAAAACATTCAAAGTCAAGATTGTGTGTGTGTGTGTGTGTGTGTTGTTTATCTCAATTTGCACAGTCTATGCATTACTACTATGAGCATGTAGTGCAAGCAAGTGCAACACATGTGTGCACTAGCGTTGTAAAAGTAGAGATTTGATTTCAAATGATTGCACATTTTAGAAGCTGTTGCATGAGGGGTTGACGACCTGACTTTTACCTCATGTCGTCCCCTGTCTGTTTGTTGTCACCCTCCACTGGGTGGTTAAGTGTAAATAGACCCAAATTGTGCAAATCTGCCAAAAATGGGTTAACAAAAATCCCCCACAATATAAGCAGAGAAGTCGAATAAGTGTCCTTCTTCCTAGACAGAACAGAAGAGGAGTAAACAGTGAGTGTGCTGACCTCTGTCCCAGTGTGTTCTGCTGGAGTAGCACACTGCAGCATTCTGCAGTTGGTCCCATTGGGCTTACAGAGTTTCCACTGCGCACCATTGGCTGTATTGATAACCTGATCCCTGTCACCCCAGCTCTCCTTCATCCATCCTTACAGCTTTCCATACCTCCTCTTCTTTACACACATGGACTGTTCTGTCATTGCACAAAGTTGTGTTTTCTTTATGTTTTCTGTCGTTGTGAGCAAAAACAAAACGCATGTGATAGTGGTAGACGTCTTCCCACAAAGACCTGCGCTCGTCATGCCGATTATTTATTCCTTATAGTATTTCACTGAGCCAACACCAGGGCAGGCCACTACACTAGCAGTGTTCATATTTTTCATTTTTATCTACCTTTACACATTTTAGCTGTCTCTCAGAAAGTTGTTTTTTCTTTTTACAAAGTTTAATTTGTTTTGATTACCTATGGACATTTATTTAGTTGATTTTTTTTTTTTATTAAAAATAAGTGCAGCACTAAATATTTGTTATTATTATTAAATATTTGTAGAAAAATAAATAAATATATATATATATATATATATATATATGCATTATTGCCATTGAAAATCCCATAACAGCGAACCACTAGCATTTTCCTGCCATTTGCTACACGTCCAGAATGGAGAGTACAAAGCAGGAAGCTCAGGGGCCTTGTAACGGAAATAATCCATGGCATTGAATTAATTCCTCAAAAACATATATTCATAACTCAAAATTAAATGGTTGTTTTTTCTTTGGCCAAAATTTGGATGTAGCTTCCTCAATGTACAACTTTATTAGTCCCCGAAAGGCAATTCTTTTTGAAACATAGAACAAACATAAAAACATGGTTAGTATTTTCAAAGCAGAAGGATATCTGAATAAATTGTAGCCAAAACATTTAAAACATGCTGTGGTGTTTTACTTTCATACTGGCAATGTTGTCGTAAAGCGTAGTGTCAACCTTATTGTGGAACACGACTCCTCGTTCTCTGCGGTCCTCACGAAAAAGACAAACAACAGTTGAACAGCTCCCGAAGTGAACCGTGTCCCCTTTTTATTTCCATCCACACTGAGAAGTTTGTATTGCCCTCCAGGTGTTGGAAGACAAACACGATGTGCGAGTCTTCTGTCTGCTTTGTTATCATTTATGCATGTACTCCAGTTTAGCATGAACGTCCCCCCCTTCAGAGAAACAATGCCGTTACAAATTTGTGCCGACAACATTTTTAATACATTTATTGATAAACACACCCACTGTGGAGCGGACCACGCAGCGTCTTTAAAGACATTACAGCTTAATCTTTTATTCATCAGATAAGCTGTTTCATAGCATTTTGGAATCTTTTTTCCTCGTCTCTGTCTAGCCTTTGGAGAGAGCTGCTTGTGTCCCACATTTTGATGGGTCTATTTAAGATCATAGGAATATGATTTATGAGTTCTGGTTGGCGGAGATTTTTATTTTTGCATTTGCAGTCTAGATGTTTTACCAGGAAAGACTTTTATAGTGTGTACTATTTTGTAACGCAAAGACCATTTTGCTCCCGACACTTTAATCCTCGCCCCCTCTGACTGAGACTTTCCCCTTCCTCTTTCTCAACCTTTCTCTCTCCTCACCTCTCTCAGAAGAAGGAGGATCCAATTTAGCCATGTGAGGCCTGCCCAATAAATAGCTGCTTTACTGAGAATGAGTCTGATTGAGGATTTATCCAATCCTTTATTAAGACTGATTGTTTACCTTTGCCTGAGCTTGATTTGATTGAAAAGGGAGCTCTGGCCCTGATCCATACAAAGGAAGATAAATCTAATCATCTCTCTCTGCCTGTCTTTTTTTGTCTTTCTTTCTTCCTCTTTTTTGTTGCATCCTTCCCCCCCCCCCCATATTGTATTTATCTGCGCCTTGCTCTCTTTGTCTTCCTCCCTCTTCCTATCCCTCACAGTGAATCTCTTCACATGTCTTTGTTTTCTCTGCTCTTCCTTCACCCTTGTCTTATTTCTCTCTCCTCCAAACAGATCTTTTTCTCCTGCGTTCCTGTAACTGTCTAGCTCCCATCATTTCTCTATCCCTTGCCCCTCTCTCTATTTCTTTAAGCCTTTCTCTTCTATACACTTCAGACCAACTGCAGCACGCGATACATTAAGACAGAAACCGAGCAGGTGTGGTTCAGTTTTGTGTGCATATTTTTCTGGTTCAAAAGGTGTTTTTCACTTTTTTCGTGACAAATATTACGTTAGACCATTTTAAGAAATTTAAAGCATTTCAGTACAGAGTTTGAACGCAGTTGGCAACAGTATGAGGCAATGATATGCAAGATTTCCTCCCATGCTGTCATGTCAAGCACATTGATTATTTCTATGAATACTTTAACACACCTCAAAGAAAGATTGAACGAAAGAAAAAAGTAAAACACACACACGCACACAAAAAAAGCCTTAGAGTTAGAGGTCACCTAGAAGGGGGCTTGTACCATCGCTCAAGTTAACTCAAGGGACAGCGGGGCTTTTAGTTAACAAAGCACTGTAGTCTCGCTCACAAAGTTTTTCTTGTTACGCATACACACACACACACACACACACACACACACACACACACACACACACACACACACACACACACACACACACACACACACACACACACACACTCACATGGCTTCTTCGAGAACACAATAGGAGAGTAAATGGTTTTTCTGAAAGTGATTCCTACCTCCTTATTATTTATTCATGGGTCTGCTGGTCATTGCAACCTTGAGACCAGTGTGTATGTGTGTGTGTGTGTGTGTGTGTGTGTGTGTGTGTGTGTGTGTGTGTGTGTGTGTGTGTGTGTGTGTGTGTGTGTGTGTGTGTGTGTGTGAGATGAATTCTATAAGTGAGGAAAAAGGTGGAGGGAGCTATAGAAGAGAAAAGTGGAGAGGCAGAGAAAAGAAATAAGGGGGGGGGGGGGGGTGGAGGGAGGGAGGGAGATGAGGGCTGCGGTCTGGAATACGGGTTTGGATTTCCGCCCTTGAGGGGTGAGTGGAAGGCGATCGATAGTGAGGCTGAAAGCAAGGCTGATCGGGTGGCAGCATGAGGCTGCACAGGCACTCAGCGGGAACACGACCTAGACGCAAACAAGGTCACTGCTCGACCCCTAACTGGACAGAGTGACAGAAAAAAAGAGGAAAAAGAGTAGGAGGGATCACAATGGGGTTAAAGAGGGAGGTCACTAGACAGGTGGAAGGCACAGGTTGATGGCAGGAAAATGAAGAACAGTAGAGAGGATGGATGTAGAAAGAAAGCATGATAAAGCAGAGAGACAGGGATATGTTGGTGGAGTAAAACAAGAACATGCAGGATCTGTACACAACGTTTGATGTTTCATAAAGAGAAGGCAGGAACTGGAGACCTTTGACTCTCTTTGATAATACAACTCCGTTTAAAACCTCAAGGAGAAAACCCTTCGTCACACCTTAAATAAAACCACAAGATGTTACATCCACAACCATATGTTTGAGTGTATTAAATGTGAATAAGAACAGAAGACAAGCGAAAGACGTAGAAAGAAAAAACGTGAACAAACAAAATGAAAAGGGATCGGTGAACACCTGGGATGAGCGCAAAGGACATGCTGACCACTAGTAAAAGAAACAGGGTCAAGACATGAGGATGAGCTGGCAAATGAATTATCTTCTTACCAAAATGGGCTTTTCCATGAATGTAAGCCTGCAGTAGAAGAGGTCGTTCGGTCGCTAAGCTGTACGTACAGGCACTTTTATATAGAGAAAGCAAAATGTGGCATTGACAGAGATACAAACAGTTGCCACTTTCTATGTTGTGGCTTAAAGTAGGTAGCTGAGCTGCTTTTGGATCAATTCAGTAGGGTGATTTTCACTTATCCAACATTAGTGATGAAGGTTACTTTAAAATGTGTCTTTTGTGCCGTGTCTGCATATTAAAGAGGATCAACAAGACCAAACTACTTCAGACGAGTTTCTGAAGGTGTACGAGCGAGCCTTTGCATCTGTGTCCTTGGCTACTTGAGACAGTGAGCTAGAGGTAAACAAAGACCAACTCCAATTCCATCTTGCAACAAAAACAAAAGCAGTTAATAATGCTGTTGATGAGTCTGTGCTGGGCTCCTCTATACCTTGCCTGGATGGTGTCTCTGGAGTGTCTGCTGCCGTGGCAACGGACTGTACTTTTCAGACAAGCCCCTCTCTGAGGCTAAAAATAATAAAGATAAAGTCTAAATGTATGTCTGTGCTCACAAAGTTAAATAATACGGTGGAAAAGGTAGACAATGCGGCCATAGATATATAGCTAGATAGACGGATGGATGGATATATGGATGGATGGATGGATGGATGGATGGATGGATGGATGGATGGATGGATGGATGGATGGATGGGTAGGTAGGTAGGTAGGTGGATGGATGGATGGATGGATAGATATATAGATAGGTAGGTAGAGAGAGAGAGAGAGAGAGAGAGAGAGAGAGAGAGAGAGAAGAGAGAGAGAGAGAGAGAGAGAGAGAGAGAGAGAGATAGGTAGGTAGGTAGAGAGAGAGAGAGAGAGAGAGAGAGAGAGAGAGGTAGGTAGAGAGAGAGAGACAGACAGACAGACAGACAGACAGACAGACAGACAGACAGACAGACAGACCGATCGATCTCTGGTTCTTGTATTGTTATTCCGCAACACAATTATTATTCTTTACACCTTTAATAGATACTGAAGGAAGGTAGATCCATATCCGTCGGGAGTTTTTCTTTACTTCCCTCCCTCCTTTCATTTCTCATTTCTCAGCATCACCATGCCACTCAGCCATGACATCATCTGCTCTACACACACAGATGCACGCACAAGCAAAAAAGTGAGAGCTCAAATTTCTCCATCTCATGCCATGCTTGTGCTAATTGGCCATCGCTCATTACAACAAACACATCCAACATGGGCGGAGCGTGTAAGGTAGCGGCTGACACTGCTGCTCACGGCTGTCGACACGCAGGCCGTTCGGAGGAAGCTGCTTACATCTGCTGATTCTGTCCGCCCCCGCCGGTTTGTTTCGCCCTGACTCAAGCAATCTGATGGTGCAATGCTGAGCAAATGTGTATTATGTGGATTTAGTTTTGCGCATGGGACACATGCAAGTAGATAAACAGAATGGGCTTAAAAAGCAGGTGTCTTTCAAGAGCGAACATCTGTTGAGCTGTCACATAGCTATTATTCATGCTTACAAACATATGGCACATCTCCATCATCATGACTTCGCGAACACAAGTTAAATATACGGTATATATTTTTTCAAAGATCATGACGTTATCGTAAACTGCTGATGATTTCCCGTAATTTCATCGCAGCCTCTGTCTCACATTTCACAGGCAGAAAGAGCGATAAAGGCATTCGTATTCTATGTCAAGGTTAGATTGAGTGGTGGTGTATTCAATATCAGCGAGTCAGTTTTATTGAACCTTTTGCTGTGTGATCTCTGCACAAAGGGTTAGAAGGTGTTTCACTTTTTGGTATGTGTATAAAAAAAAAGAAGACTTCAGGCAACTGTTGCTCAGTTTTATTCAGATACAGGCGATTACACATTTAAACCAAGAAATCTTGAATAAAAACATTAAAAAAAGACATTCATTACATTTCTCCTCTCAATTGGCTTTGTAAAATGTCTGCTCTTATCTGATTTTTTTATATTTTATTGTGTATCTTTGTCTTGTTTTGCTATTCTCTCCTATTAATCATACTTTCATTTTTTCCCCAAATATGTCTGTGTCCCTCGTTAGTCCTTTCTTGTGTCCGTCTTCTCCATTCCTGGCTTTCGCCTCATCTGTTCCTTTTCTCCATTTCATCAGCTCCTTTCTCTCCTTTAACCCCTTTCACTGCTAATTCCTTCTCTCCTTCCCCTTTTTATTCTCCCACATTGATTTCATTGCTGTCCAGATGAAAGAAAGCGATCCCCCCTCGTTCTTGTACTCACCTGTCCCCACACATCGCTCCTTCTTCCCCCCGTGCACATGATGCCATGAATCAGCAAAGCTCCATCCAGTCACGCGGTGATGCTTGCAATGATATTTACGACTCACTCAAGTCTCTTACTCTTTTAACCATCCATTCTTCCTCTCCTCTGCGCTGCTTCATGTCATCCCTCCCAGTGACCGATAATTGGAATGGATATTTCCATGTGCAAGTTTATTTAGTCTTATACTGTATGTCTTCCACACTTTGTCACTTTAAGTCATGCAATTAGGCATTGTTTGTATAGCAAGCGAGAGCGATTACTTTTCAGTGTCTGTTCATCGGTTCAAGCTGCCATTGTCAACCTGCCCTGCTCCGCTTTTTCATTTAGTCATTTTGTCATTTCTTCCTCTTTTCTCTCTTCCTCTCCCGCACTTTCCCTCAGACGTTGCATCCTGTGTGCTTACATGAGTGTTTCTGAACGTCTGAGTGCCTCTGTGTGTGTGTGGGTCTGCGTCCGTGCCAAGTAGTATTCCCCGATAACAGGATTACCATCTTAAGCCTATTCACGGTAACTGAGCCAGTTGGATGGATAAAGCACTGTATCTTTGACTCCACTGGTGTTACATCAAGAAAAGAGTTAGACAAATTGTAGGAGGCAGGCCTAGCAAGCTCTTGGTGAATTACTAAGAGGGAATATAAAGGATTCAAACTCTGTAACACCCCGGGAAGCAGCAGTGGTTTAGAAGGGGAAAAGCCTGGCAAGCTATGCATCGCTTACAGTGATGTCAAACAAGGAAGGATTTTACTTTTCACAGCAGGATTTTACTCTGGGGTTGTTGGTAAATGACAATGAATATGAAAACAACTATTTGTGTCTACAAAACAGGGAGATGTAGTGCTAACACTTAGGGTACATGAATTATCATGAATGTATGCAAGGAAAAGCAATCAGGAATGTGCAATATTAGAAATACATTAATTAATGCAGCAGTTAAGGTACGTCATGATTTCTGAGTTTGTTTTGTTTTAAGGGTGTTTAATGGATTTTTTTTTACAAACAAACAAACAGTGGGTTTTAGCCATCTTGATATTTTCTGTGCCACTAACCGGAAGCTGCCTTCAACGTGATTGACAAGCCGGGGCAGCCCTACTTTGTCCTCTCACGTTGGACTGAGGTCAGACTGGACGCTACAGTGACTCACTATCGAGGAACAAGTGGTAAGTGGTACAGGAGGATGGGCCGGGGCTAGCTGGTTAGCATGCGCAGTAGATATTACTGCAACACAATACTTAGACAATACTTAGTCAATTATGATTGTGATGATCAATTATGATTCCATTCGCATTTGTGTTATTCAAATACATTATGCCTAAATAGACAGAAGGGCTGACATTACTCCAGAGGTCACAACTGTTATTGATGATTAAACAACAATGATTTCACAATTATGCCAGCATTAATCATAAGTCATTTATTAGCAATACAGAAGGAGCATTTTTATTTGATGGGCCACACACATTGTGTAGTAATGCTCAGTTAATCATGAAAACAACACAGAACTCAACAGAATACATGTGAACTGCTGTGACTGGTCAGTTTATTGCCTGTTCCTTAATAAACTGAAGACGTATTTATGAAGAAGCCGTGAACATCAGTAATATCTTAAAAATTATGATGATTGAAATACTTACATATGTAATTACATATACATACATGAATACTTTTTAATTACTATGTATTCATGTTCCTACAATAAAGTATTGCTGGATGTGGATACTATTTGTCAGCCAGGTGGATTATTGTCTCTTAATTGCTGAGGCAGAAAAGTAAATGTGTGATCAACAGGTGACCTATCCACTTCATTAGCCGCATCATAATAATTCTAGATCATATTACGGACACTATGTCTGCATTACTTTTATTATTTGTGGACAGCTGTGCTGAATATTGATATCACATGTACACAAAGTGCAAGACATAAACAACCATCGTGACCTGCTTTTTCTAGGCTAAGTGATAATTCAGTATTAAGGTCTCTCACGTATTGTGGTGCAGTGTTGACAGTTTCCTGTTAAGACAGCCGGGGTAAAAGGTCTGATGGCCATTGGACCGTGTGTGTTGGATCCTGTTGGGATGTGTCACTCTGAGGAGGGAAGTGAGAGGCTCAGAGACAGATCAGAAGAGGGAGGGAAAGTGTGTGTGTGTGTGTGTGTGTGTGTGTGTGTGTGTGTGTGTGTGTGTGTGTGTGTGTGTGTGTGTGTGTGTGTGTGTGTGTGTGTGTGTGTGTGTGTGAAGGGGAGGATTTATGAGTTGTAGAGCCGGAATGGACAGAGGAAAACAGAGAGAGAGAGAGAGAGAGAGAGAGAGATGTGAAGAAAGGACAGACTGAAACGACACACACATACACACGCACACACACACACACACACACACACACACACACACACACACACACACAGACATGGAGAAGAGAGAGGAGGGAGAGAGGCGTTTATACAGACAGCTAAAGGCCACTGACCTGTCAGTATGGTTGACACACATTAGCCTTCTCCTCCCTCACCATCTAAAAAAGCGCACACCTTTCACTCTTTCTCTTCTCTTCTCTACCTTCACTGTTTCTGATCCATATTCATCCTGCATATTAGTTAGTTGCTCCTCCTCTCATTCTCTACAAGTCAACACAGATTTTCTGATTTGAAAGTGGAATCTGTTGCCGCTTTATTAGACACACACAGCTTTATCCAATGTGAGAGCTCTGCAATAAATCCCACGTTTACGAAGCTTTTTGTTGACATCAAAGTGTTGATTCAGCTCGATCATTATTGGAGGCCGAGCATTGAAAGGTATCTTATATTTTGTCCGCTGTCTCAAACAAAAACTCAACATCATAAGCTTTATAAAGTAAAGTTTTATTACAAGGCTGTTGTATTGTATTGCAGTGGATTTTTGCAAGGTGTGTGTGTCTATTTAAACTGGCACCCGCGTGTATTGTTAAAATATCCATCTGTATTATGGTATACAGCAGATTTACTGTGGCTGGAGATGCTGTGAGCTACAGCTAAGAAAATGTTGACTTGCTTGTCAGATCGCAACATGGTCGACAAGGCCAATAAAGTCTGTTTATCTGATACATATGAGCAACAGGAGTCCACATTCCACAACAACTCATCAAAAACATCTCTGCTGCAATTCCAGAGGACTCCTGCTGAATGTACTTTAAGCCTTAAATGGAAAGTTTTACAGAACACTATTGACTTCACTTCACCTCGAAGACACTGTCAGCTGAATAACACCTGCTGAAATATCAAAATGTATTTCAAAACAAATGCAATATGAGTTACTAAACTCCATATTCTAGACTCTATTTGTATCAAAAAGCACCAAGACTCAAACTTCTTCACTGAGCTCATTCTGTATCAGTGTCAGCAAGAGAGCGTGAGAGATTCAGGGACAAGTTATTACCGTCAACGGATTTATCGATGCAGAAACTTTATTGCATTAGTTGGAAACAAACATTGAGTAAAAGGGCATTATGTGCAAATGATGATCCCACAAGATGCAACCACTCTTGGAACATTTCAGTATTATTAGTGCAGTTTTCAATACTTAATTTTCATTTGGGCCTAATAGCACCATCCACCCACCCTCCCGTAAAACCACCATCACAAAGTGGGCCCCAACTTCTTCCTCGCAACTCTGACAAGACTATTCTCTCCACTGTTTCTGTTCTCCTGTTGAAACATCTGTATCCTAGACAGCGTACAGCTCCCCCAGCTGGATACAGAAACAGTGAACAGAACCTGCTGCTTTTCATGTCGAGCTGGATCCCAGGGGATCCCAAACCCTCCCTTCACATTACACTTCTAACCAGATGTAAGAGCTTATTATTATAACAAAAGGCTCTGACTCAACACATGCAGCTTCTTTTCCCAGTATGTGTGTGTATCTGCGTGGGGGAGAAAGTCTGGAGAAGGTGTGTGTTCTGTATGTGTGTAAATGGATGTGCATTCAGACACAAGATCTGATGGCAAGTCAGTGTTTGGCTTTTCCTGTACTTTGTAGAGAAATAAAGGTAGGGAAGAGAAAAGCGCCCAGGCAGGGATAAGATGAGGGAGGGAAGAAGGACTGGGAGAGATTTTCAGACCAATCCGTCGGGACCTGAGAGGAAAAAATAGAGCAGCATAACACGTCTATTGAAAGAAGAGAGAAGAAAGCAGTATGGAGGGAGAGCGAATGAGGTCAGAGAAAGAGAGCGCAGGTGATGGTTTTAAGCTGCTGGTGTCACAGGCAGATATAGGCTCCTCTCCCACCTGCCTGTCATCTGCCTCGCATACAATGTCCCCTTTATTTGCATTATCACCTCTCTCTATTTTGCTTCATCTGCCTCTTCGATATAGCAACTCCGAGTGTGATGCACTATTCCTCTCCCCATCACAAAGCTGCCAGCGATACAGTATATATCATTCCCTCTCATTCTCGCTCGCCGACTCTCGCTGGTTTTCTTTCCTCGCACTTGGTCTCTCTCTTTCCTTACATACCTCACTCATGCCTTTTACCCCAGGATCTCCTCATATAGCAGTAGTGTCAGCAGTATTATTGTAAACTCATGTGGCACTTGCACTTGCTGTAATCTTTTGAGTGCAATGCATCATCCCGATTTCATTTTCAAACCCTTTTTTTGGGAAACAAAGTTTCATTATAAACACACAAAGGGACACAACAGAATACATACACTAACTGCTTTTAACTGAGACACTTTACAAGCCAAAATCTCCAACCACATAATCTGGCCATTACAATTCTTTTTAAACTTGAAACTAATCGTAATATTCCTGAACTCTAATCTCATGAATAACTCTTAAATGCACCCTCTCCAAAAATGTCCATAATTTGTAAGATTTTTCTCATCCTTTAATACTAATCCTTGAATAGAAAGGATAAAAGCATGAAAAGACAGATGCACACTTCATGCTCACTTTCACTCTCTCTACTTTTCTGTTTCTCACAAAGCTACACACACACACACATACACACACATACACACACACACACACACACACACACACACACACACACATATACACAAACGGGAGTCACTAAACCATGGAGAAACGGTTCATTGCTCACCTTGGCTGGTGTGATCCATGGCAGTCTGCCTCCCCCAAATCCTTCCCACAAACAGAGCTGAATAAACAGGCAGGGAGTGTTTATACAGCTCCTGATAATCTGCTAATCCATATAACCTGCTTTCTAACCAACACACACACATTCACACGCACGATAGAATATGTACGCCGATACCGTCCACATATCCAAGAACACAAGCAGACAACTGTGCATGAAAGCAGGAAACACACACACACTTCTACACACAGACATTTGCATGTGCGCATACACACACATCAGGGACTTTTGCCCATCGTCCTCTCTGACCTCCTCAACAGGACATGGTTGATAGTCTCGTTGAGGTTGATAACAGACACAAGGGTTAATAGGGATTAATGGACTGTACACACACAGTTGCACACACACAGACAAGAGGGAAAATAACCAGTGCTCAGGCTTTCATGTATCTCTGAAGCTTGTGCGTGTGTGTGTGTGTTTGTGCATTTGATTAATCAAGTGGAAGTATCATGTAGCTGTCGGCTGTGCAGCATTTCCACGGCTTGATGGGATAATTGAGGCATGAAAAAGCCATATAGAGTTTGTCAAAACTCCTAATGGTCTGAGTTTAGCATCATGGACACCATGAGTGTGGCGCTTAGTGTCATTAACTCCCACTCTCTGGAGCAGAGATTTTATCACCAAGAAAAAAAGTCCAACTGCATGTTGCATGACCTGTCCAGTGAAATTAAGCGTTTCCCTCGTCACTAATGCAGCTCGCCTTGTCACTGAAATTGCCTTCATGTAAAATATAAACTTTCAACTGCCCTTCAAAACTTTATTATGATGTGACAATGCTATGGTTAGAATATCTCAATATCCCTGTTAGGGAAACATCGTGGTTTGGTCTAAAATGAAAACTTTAAGATAAGAGGACCTTCGTTAAACAATCGTGGTCATGGTTAAAACTACAAGTGCCGGAACAGATGCATCATTAACCAAGCGAAAGATTAACAACAGAATAGCGCACATTTCTGTGTGGTCAATATGACCGTGTTCGGCTGAAATAGGTACAAACATTTCTAAATGAAAATACAGACAATTTCAGGTAAGGTTGAACCTTGAACCTGACTTCTCAAGTCAGGTTCAAGGTTCAACCTTACCTACCAACCAACCAACAGGATAGCAGTTTAGAAATTGCACATACACATTTTAAAATGACCGCTAACATTCAAACTGGACATGAACAGATGACTTCCCTGTCAAAGTCTGCCAAATCCAACCACCGCAACCGATTCTCTATGCGGATTGTGTAGATCTCTATCACAGTCACACATAATTCCCAATGGACGAGAGTCTTAACTCCTACGGCCACTAGATGAACGTAAACATTGGTTGTTTTGGCCGTTTGCTAAATGTTTTTTCTAGGAAAGTCAGCTGACTTTAACGTCTTACCTTGCTGCAGTGATGTAGAAGTGTAGCGGCTACAGGTGCAAAAGAGAAACAGACTTAAATCTTTGAACCGCATAAGGTCATTGACACACTGCTCGTCATCTTTAATTTAGGTTATTGAAGAATTGCGTGTCATTTTTCTTTGTAGGAAACGAGAACAGAACGTTACGTTGATGTTTTACTTTCATTGGTGTAATTATGAGTTTTGAATACTTGTTTGAGTATAGAGATGTTTGAGTCGGTGCGTTCAGCATTTTTGTTTATAATGTATCTTAATGTATAATGTTTTTGGTAAAAGAAATATCAAGACATGCCTTCCTAGTCATTCTCTCTGTTGCCGTCTTAAACTTCTTCCATCACACTTTGACTGACGCTGTCCTTGCTACGCCTTGTTTTCACCGACACATTTTCTCCCCTCTCTCCCGTTCTCTTCAGGTACGATGGACGAAGACGGCAGGCAGTGCATCAGACAAGTTCCAGGAAACATCCATCTACAACGAGTCGCTGCGCATCGAGGGCATCCAGAGGGTGCAGGGGGGTCGCTACTACTGCAAGGCCGACAACGGGGTGGGGGTGGCTGCCATCAAGTCCATCCGCGTAGATGTGCAGTGTAAGTGGGCAGGGAGAATGAGGAAAAAAAAAAACTCCTTCCACTTCTGGACCACAGCTGACTATCACTACAGCTATTCCCACTGTTAGAGCTGTAAGACCGAGATGGGGAGAGATGGAAAGATTGGAGGAGGAAAGATGAAAGCCAGATTGGAGGGATGATGAGATTTCAGGTGGGAATGGCTTCCAGGAGTATCTGATGACTTATGGTGGAAAGGATGAAAAGCATAGTAGGACGGTTTGGGGGGGGGGGGGGATGATAGATCAAATAGAAGTGCAGTATTTGGAAAGGGAATAGATAAGATGGTGCAACACATTAAACATTAACATCTCAATGTTTATGCTTATAGTGCACCATTGGTTTATTGTATGGATAATGTGTCCTCCACCAAAGATGCTTATTTTGTCAGATACTCCTGGAAAAAAAGTGAAGTCTGTGCGACATAAAGAGTTTTATAACAGTTAGTCCAGGTGGTACGGGCTCCCTAACCCACTGTTTCTCAACTAACCCATGTCCCCACTACTAAAAAATCAAGTTATTAGCTGTTCAGACTGAGACGTTTTAAAAGTTTCTTGCTGTTTAGCTCTGTCACATCCTCAGATTTGACAGCGCTTGCCACAATTAGATTACTACTATTACTACTATTACTACTATTATTACTATTATCGGCTGATAATTAATCGTTTTTCACACCTTGTTTCACATCCTTTGAACTGTCCCTGCAGTCTCTATGAAGGGTCCTTTGTTGTTGTCTGTTATAGTGACAGACAGTTGAGAAGCAGTGTTGTGTTGTAGGGGCCCCGTGCTGCTGCTTGTTTCACTGCCCCACTGTCCCTGTGAGTCAGGGGCCAGGTCATGGCGACAGGTTGACGCACATGCAACTATATACCCAACACATCAATACTTACATATACAGTTTTATTTAATTCCCTGCGTCCTAAAGTCTTTACCCATCGGTTACAAAAGTTTATTGCGTAGACAGTCCCTTCCTTCATTGATTCAATCCTTTTAATGGTGGGTTTATAGACCAATAGAAAAAGGCTGATTTTCCAAGGGCCCTGTAACACTAAACATCCATTACCTGCCTTTCATTCGCTGAATACATCTTTTCTTATGTTCTGTTTTGTGTACAACACAACACCACGGTCTGCCTCCCCACCTTTAGCATCAAATCTCCTACACCAAACATGTTACATACATACATTACACACACACACACACACACACACACACACACACACACACACACACACACACACACACACACACACACACACACACACACACATGCTCTCCCCATGTTTGTCCCTCTAGGATTTACCACTTACACAACCATCCTGCCTTAGCCTCTAAATGAGGCTCCCCCCTTATCCTCCTCCCTTTCTGCTGATAGTGTTAGTTCTCCCCAGGCGGCTGCTTCGCCCCTGCTGGGGAGCTGGTAATTGCAGGGGGCCAGGGTAGTAAACAGGTTGCACTGTGAGTATAGTTGTGACAGGAGCTCTGTGAAGCTAACCAGCTTTGAAGGCCAATGCTTGTTCAATTCCCCATCCCCCATGCCGAGTTACACCCAGCGGCGATCAGCCACGCTTCCTTCACAGAGCAACTTCAGTGCTAGAACGATGTAACAATTAGCCCGAGCTATACCACAGAAAAATACAGAGAGAGAGAGAGGGGCGGGGGAGAGATAAATGAAAATGGAGGGAAAGATGGATTGGAGAGGGAGGAAAGAGAGGTCGTAAGCAGGGAGGGAACAAGCAGTAACCACTACGGCTGAGTGTCCCTGAAGATGCAGTTTGAACAGAACGCCAGCTGGAAAGATTATCAAATGATCTTGAGAAGTACAGAACCAAGTAGTTGTACTTTAAGTCTATTAATGTACACATGGGTGACAAGTTAAAAAAAACATGGTTTCTTAGTTTATCCGCTAGCCAACCAGATCAGCTTCTATACTCCAGACATACAAGTCCCTGAAAATCTCCAATAACTGATCATTTGGACTGAGATCTTATGACAGTGAAAGGTACACTCTACCATATGATTCAGCTAGTTTTTATTCTCATCAATCCATCCAGTGACCCCTCGTACCTTATAAGATAGCTGCCGCTCGACCGATTTGCTTGATTGACAGGCAGCTTTCAGGTCTGAATACTTAGGGACTGTGATTGCTGCTTGTTTGACCAAAATCCACTCAGTCCAGACACCACCGTGTTGCCAACGTTTGCCTTTCCTGGCTCCAAACAACTGACAAGATGTCAGCTTGGTATACACAACCTCCTGGCTTCAGAAAGTCAAAAGCCAATGGGAGACGTGACGGATTAAATGTCCATGTTTTTCTACGGTGATAGCACAAACTGAAACATTTGTGTAGTTAAAGCAGACACGGGCAGGAGGAAAATGTTACTTTAATCACAACAAACAGAATATGTCAATGATGACCCTGATCCTGTCTATTGGATGTGCAAGTCACATTGTAGTTTCCTAAGGAGCACTGTAAACTGTGGAGGAGTAGATTTAAGTATTGAAGTAGTCTAACTAGTAATTTCCACTCAAAAAAAAAGAAGATGAAGGAGAATAAACAGATGGAGGTAGAGGCAAACAGAAAAATGAAGACAGTGGGAAGAAGAAATGGAATTTTAGGGCGGGGGGGAGAGAGATGCACAAAATAAGGTAGATGCACTCATATGCTTTTCAATTTTGATGCAACCCACAGACCAGCTATTGGACTAGAGGGCAGGACATGTTGTTACCTGCACATGGTACAAACAAGAGCTTCACTCTATTTCTCTGTCTCTCTCTCTCAATCATACAATTTCTGTTTTTTTGTGACCACACACGACATTTTCTGTTCACTATTTATTTTCCCTTCTGCTTCTCTCATTCCTCCTTTTTTCATGTTGTCCTTGTGTTATCCTTCTCTGAACCACACACACAAGTGCGTGATGAAGCCGTGTGTTATTCGTATGTTTGTGTGTGTGTGTGTGTGTGTGTGTGTGTGTTTGTGTGTATGTTTGTGTGTGTATGAAGTGAGTCAGCTGGGGTCTCTCTCCTCTCAGCTGTGAGGCTCAACCAAACACAGCAGTGTCTGGCTTTAGGCATGCAAGACATCACGCATACACACACGCGCACACACACACACACACACACACACACACACACACACACACACACACACACACACACACACACATGCAAACACAACTGCCTGCTCTTCACTCACTTATATGTAGCACGCACACATCTTTCTTAATTTACTTACATGCGCACAAACTCTGAATGCATACAGTAGTAAAGAAGCACTTTCAAGTATGCACATATTATACTCAAATATGTCCAAAAGCCCAAACGCACTCACATACTTACACACACACACACACACACACACACACACACACACACACACACACACACACACACACACACTTCAAAGTGCAGTGTGTGAGAGCAGGAGGAACAGTAGGGAAGAATGAAAAGGGGAGAGAGTGAATGATGTATTGAAACTGAAAAGACAGCAGAGAGAATGAGTGGAGTTTCAGGATTAAAGAAGAGGCACATAATCAATATTCTGCTTTGAATAGAAGAGACATGCAGCACAAGTCACCTATATACTTCTATATCCAACACGCTGAATCCCTGTGTCTCATTCTGTCGCTTCCTTCTTTTTAATTGTATCTTCTCTATCTATATCCAAACATTTCATCCCTTTACTTTTTTTGTTTTCATTCTTTAGACCTTCCTTGTTTTATTTCCATACCCGTATGAAGCCTGTGAATCAGTTATTAATTTAACACGTACTTACTTATCACCCAATAAACCAGTAAGCACAGAATAGTCAAAGCCAGCCAGCTTGTTTTCCATAGGACCCTTCAGCCCACAGATTATAAGTCTGTGTCCGTAATGAGCAGATACAGTTGAAGTTCCCTCTGTCAATCTTCCCTTTTCCAATTCCACAGAAAGCACATGCAGCAACCTTTCCATTAATCCACAGCCACTTACACTGCAGTCACTGATGTTCTCCACTCAGCCACACCTCATCAACCCATCACTGCAAACAACCATCTTCTCCTGTTAGACCTCCATCACACGGGGGTCACCTGTATCAACCAGCTGACCAATGACCTGGCACTCTAACCACTGAGGCAGTAGGACAGTGAGCAGGCGGGGTTTAACTTTAAGTAGCCTCTACTGATGGGATGGACTTGGTTCAGAAACCCAACCAATGATACGCTCGCTCAGCTTAATACAGATGTAGTCCCCCATGTGGGTTCATTACTCTCTACAGGACACAAGAAGGTAAGTGGAAAACTGTTGGGGGGGTAATGATGATATTATTTATGTTGATTATGATAATGTTGATTGCAATATTCTGACAGCGGGGATGAAGATGATATTCATGATGCTTTCCAGGATTGTTTCTTTCTGGTCTTAGTCAATGTGTTTTTCCGCTTCTGTGAAATGATTAACTCAAGAACATTGCAAAATCCACCCCAACAGACTTATACCCTACCCTAAAGCAGGGGTACACCCCCTCCCCCCCAAGGAGAAATAAAAACCTTCCCTTCTGTACAGCGGATTGTCCAGCTTTTGACTTTGTCAAAGTAACTGGCACTTATCTCTTGTGGCATTGTCAGTAATGACAGTATAAGTCAATGGCGTACAAGACCATGAATCTCTAAATATACACAAGCCCTTTCACAGCTTTGGCAGTTATCACCCTGACTGTCACTGGCTGTGGGAGTCGCTGGAAGAATGTGTAATCTATTATTCCAGCACTGTGGCTTTAAAAAAAATAAGCAGTGAATTAATACAAGTGCTATAGAATTGGTGTTTATGACAGATACACGCACACACACACACACACACACACACACACACACACACACACACACACTTTCACACTCATAAAAAGCAGGCTAGGTGGAATTTAGTCTAAGTCTGGAGTATTCTGTCACAACAGGGCTCTGTGCTTCAGGGTGACACCTGTACTGGCTTGAGCAGGAGGAATTGGCACTGCCATTGTTGGGCGCTGAGTAGAAACACAGAGAGCGCAAACACACACACACACACACACACACACACACACACACATTCAGTACAAGCATGTACACCCTCTGCCACAGAAAGCGAGTAAATGTGTAGTACACACAGAGATAAAGAGATAAGTGTTAACAGGTAGTTTAAAAAAAAGGAGATTTGACCTTTCAGTGTGGTCAAGGTTGAATCATCGGGCCACCACTTGGCTGTCTGAGTCACACAGAGGGGCACAAACTCACACAAACATTCTTACCTCTGCTCATCACCTCTTCCACGTCTCATTCCACTTGTCTCTCCCCACCTAACGTTCTCTGCTTATCTTCCTCTCGGTGGTGCCCAATGCATCGCTCTCTGTGGGTTACTCGTTATTACTCTCCGTAGCTCTCTTTAATATATATTTCTGTTTGTTCATGCTTCTTTGTGATTTCCTCGGTCTGGTTGTGTTTTCTCCGTCGGTCAGCCGCGTCTCCGTAGGATTCGTCTCTTCCACTTTCTGTTGTTAGTTTCGTCCCCCGTCCGCTTTTGTTTTTCTGTCTCTGTATGCGAAGGAAAGTCGTGTTGTTTCTACGCTGTTATTGGAGAGGTGTGTTTTGATGTATTTTATGGTTTTTCCTTTTGTTATTATTACTTCATCGCTGCATGATTTGGTTTGGTCTGCAGCACATAGTTAAAACAAGTACAAATATAACGTATCAAATGAAATTCATGGTACTCTATGAACTCTCCTTTGCCTGGAGAACCGCAGTACGTTGTGTTGATTTTCAGACACATGCAAAGGGCTTTTTCTACGTGAGTGTGGGCATTGTGTTTACTTTCAACGTTCCTCTTTCTCAACAGATCACATTGTCTCGCTGTGTGCTGCTTTTGAAAGAGCCCTTGTTAGTCCCTCAGCAGTCTGTCTTAATAACCATGAATTCCTCCTGTCGCTCAATTAAGGAAAAATGAAAGAGATCCCTGAGAATGAATTGCGGCCACCTTTAGCTCCATACATTTTACATCATTTGCATCTGCACCGTCTCAAGGTCTGATTTACAAAAGATATTGCACTATTGATATTACAGCGCAAACACGCCTATAAAAGTTTTGCAGCTGAGTGCAATTTGCCCTTTTTCTTTGTGTCTGATTGCAATTATCCACGTGGCATCGTATGAATGTGCTTGAGGTTAACGTGTCCCGACACGCTGAATCAATTTGGTCCGGGTTCGAGCAATTCTTTTTTTTAATAGGCTCGGGCTCGGTGATATATAATAAGATGCGTAGTATGTAGACTACGGTAAAATACAGTATCTTTATACCTCCATTATAATCCCTTTGACGTCTACTTGTATACAGCTCTTCCTCAAAGCATTGAGATTGTTGGTCTTGTGTGGAGTCTCTGGTCTATAACACCCACTTTATATGTTGTTAATTAACAAAGTGGTACTTTTGCTCATCATGTTTTCGAAAACTTCATGGTTCGATTGACGCATGCAATCCTTAACATAGCCCCTCCCGTAACACTTACCGAATACTAGAGCGCACTGCTACAGAGCATCAGTGGTTTTCCCAACTCAATTGCCAGTTACAGCGCTTACTTACCACAGCCGGTGGTGTACCGGCCATCTGATACACCGGGTGAAATCCTGCTGGGCTGGTGGACCGTCGAACCAAATCCATAAAATTTTTACCGGCCGTGTTTGTCTCTTTGCTGGCTGTGTGCATGAAAGCATGTTGGACTCACTAACTTGCACTTACATCAAAGGCATGGCCATATCTTTGCTACTGCTATAAATGAGTGGATAAAATGTTTTGAGTGTCACAACCCCCACGGAATGACATGTTTCACAAGCCAAATTTGATCAATTAGACCCGATAACTTAATTTGTAAAGTCTAGAAGAGCCACACGACCCATTAAGGTTAGCATATGGCTAAACCGGAAGTAGTCTCCTTGATCGGTGGAAGTCTCTGGTGCTGTAGAGCGCAGCTGTGAGATGCAAAGTGCCTTCAGTGGATACGACCCCAGAGAATACTGCTTATGTTTTCAATACTTTTAAACCTTTTTTTTTTTTGCTTTTCCCGGACTGAAACATCTTCGGTCCTACATTAGATGTGGTCTTTGAGAGGTTTTATTAGTGAACTCCAAACCAAATCTTTCTTTAGATGCTTAACTCACTTGACATGGTGTGCATTGTATGAGTCATTTAAATATATATTTAACTGTCACTGCTCTGCTCTGCCGTGACACCAAGACCCTCCCAGACTTACTCACTTTGTGTGTGTGTGTGTGTGTGTGTGTGTGTGTGTGTGTGTGTGTGTGTGTGTGCGTGTGTGCGTGCGTGTCCTCAGTAATGATTGATGGTCACAACAAGTCTATAGATTTATGACTATATAATATAGTGACAGTAAAATGGACACAATATTTATTTCAGATCATATAGGAAACAAAAGAGAACCAGCTTAGAGCAATGTCATTACTATCAGCTTTCTTATTATACTGTATCTTACGTGGCAGCAATTGTGAAATTGATCTTTTGTATTGATCTACATTTGAGGCATCCTGAAGCATGGTGTTTGATGTCATGCTTCCAATGACTGGAAAAAAAAAAGATCCTTGCCTTGTGTGCGAAACCCTTTCCTTGTAAAGCTTCAGACATTCATCTCCCCAGTGTGAAATCTTTAAAATGTATTGCATTTTACAAGTGGGCTTGAAATAGAGAGCGAGATTTTCTGTCCAACATCCCATCGCCCTCGAGCCTCCGTCGTCTGGAAATCCAGTGTGGACACTCACTTCTTTACACACGATGAGTAGGAAAGAGCTGTTTTCTAATCAATATTCCCTTAAGAATAATATGTTTACAAAAACTCTGATCCGTCTGTCAAGTCAACAAAAGCATTGTAATGTCAAAAACACAATGCCGTTCTGAATGAATTCACAGAGGAAGCAACATCTTGCTCATCGTGAATGACGACTCACCATTATATTAGATGGAAGGCACTCTCAAGAAGGCTCAAGTGCACAAACAACAATGTGACATTTTCATTCAACACTAAATTTGGGAGGATTATGATCAAGTCAAAGTACCAGAAGTGCCACTTTGACAAATGTTTAACCTTTTATTTTAACCTACACAGCAAGCATCATCAGACTGAGAACATCCCGCTCATATCTACCGTTCTACCCTATGTGGGTTGACAACCATTTGCATATGTTGCATGCGTACAGGAATACATGCAGGCACTCACACTCATGTACAAGAACATTAAACTTGCACACAAAGACTCATACGGTACAATGCTTCAGCTTGCATGCCAACCTTCATCTTTCCTCTTCCTCCTTGCAGTCTGATTGTTGCTTGTGACAGCAGGAAAAAATGTACTCAACCATAATAATATGCTAACAATGTATAATAAAGAAAGAAATACGGCACATTGGCTCAGTGGTTAGCCTCAGGAGAGATCTCTTCACAACAAAGTAGGCCATAAAAGACATGTATTTCTTTATGTGTGTGGTCCGACAGACAAAAGACACGTATATATATTTTTATGTTTGTTGTCTGTTAGAGCACTTTTCAGAAATGTCCATTCAGGTTGTCCTTTCACTATTTTCATCTCACAAGGTTTTAAAACAGTACATGTGTTTTTTCCATTTCCGTAGCTCTCTCTTGGATGCGTGCTTACGATCTGGCACCTGGTCGCTCATTTTTATAGAGGTGAAAGGCCAGAGACGTCCCGAACACAGCAAAGAAAGAAAATGCGGGCAGAAGGACACCGCAGCACACTTCTAGTGGGTCATAAGTGATGATTGAAAGGGATTATTTTTATATGATTATTTTTTGTTTTTAGGAGAATCATACTGACTCACACTTTAATATTTAGAGGCTTAGAAATATCATTCATGTCCATCCTAAATGAATTGGAATGCTGTATGAAAGATGAAAAACAAGATGAAAAAATACCTTACATTGTTTTTAAATCTATTTCCAGACCTACTGATTGGACTGAACATCCACATTGTGATGTGCACACAGTGTGAGCTTTCAGTAGCTATCTGGGGCAAACAGTACCAAAGGCTACATGCTTAAAAGTAAAACATGTCAACTTAAGTGATGTATGGTGTTGCTGTCCAGCAGGTCAGTGAGGTTAATATGGTGCTAACACTGTCAGGGTTAGGGGTTTAGGTCCCACTGGGCCCATCTGCCAAAAATAGCAGCATAAGACTCTTTGGATTAAACAATGTACCCAATTGCATACAGTGCAGTGATGGTATGTTGACTGGCTTATAATAATTCTGCTTTCAGCATGTTGTTGTCACGTTATTGACTTAACCCATGTGTAGAGGGGTCTTCCCATGTGTAGAGGGGTCTTCCCATGTGTAGAGGGGTCTTCAAATGTGTAGAGGGGTCTTCCCATGTGTAGAGGGGTCTTCCCATGTGTAGATGGGTCTTCCCATGTGTAGAGGGGTCTTCAAATGTGTAGAGGGGTCTTCCCATGTGTAGAGGGGTATTCACATGTGTAGAGGGGTCTTCCCATGTGTAGAGGGGTCTTCAAATGTGTAGAGGGGTCTTCCCATGTGTAGAGGGGTCTTCCCATGTGTAGAGGGGTTTTCAAATGTGTAGAGGGGTCTTCCCATGTGTAGAGGGGTCTTCCCATGTGTAGAGGGGTCTTCCCATGTGTAGAGGGGTCTTCAAATGTGTAGAGGGGTCTTCCCATGTGTAGAGGGGTCTTCCCATGTGTAGAGGGGTTTTCAAATGTGTAGAGGGGTCTTCCCATGTGTAGAGGGGTCTTCACATGTGTAGAGGGGTCTTCCCATGTGTAGAGGGGTCTTCACATGTGTAGAGGGGTCTTCCCATGTGTAGAGGGGTCTTCCCATGTGTAGAGGGGTATTAACATGTGAAGAGGGGTCTTCACATGTGTAGAGGGGTCTTCACATGTGTAGAGGGGTCTTCACATGTGTATAGGGGTCTTCCCATGTGTAGAGGGGTCTTCCCATGTGTAGAGGGGTATTAACATGTGAAGAGGGGTCTTCCCATGTGTAGAGGGGTCTTCACATGTGTAGAGGGGTCTTCAAATGTGTAGAGGGGTCTTCACATGTGTAGAGGGGTCTTCCCATGTGTAGAGGGGTCTTCACATGTGTAGAGGGGTCTTTAAATGTGTAGAGGGGTCTTCACATGTGTAGAGGGGTCTTTCCATGTGTAGAGGGGTCTTCCCATGTGTAGAGGGGTCTTCACATGTGTAGAGGGGTCTTCAAATGTGTAGAGGGGTCTTCACATGTGTAGAGGGGTCTTCCCATGTGTAGAGGGGTCTTTCCATGTGTAGAGGGGTCTTCCCATGTGTAGAGGGGTCTTCACAAGTGTAGAGGGGTCTTCCCATGTGTAGAGGGGTCTTCCCATGTGTAGAGGGGTCTTCAAATGTGTAAAGGGGTCTTCAAATGTGTAGAGGGGTCTTCAAATGTGTAGAGGGGTCTTCAAATGTGTAGAGGGGTCTTCCCATGTGTAGAGGGGTCTTCACATGTGTAGAGGGGTCTTCCCATGTGTAGAGGGGTCTTCACATGTGTAGAGGGGTCTTCCCATGTGTAGAGGGGTCTTCCCATGTGTAGAGGGGTCTTCACATGTGTAGAGGGGTCTTCCCATGTGTAGAGGGGTCTTCACATGTGTAGAGGGGTCTTCCCATGTGTAGAGGGGTCTTCACATGTGTAGAGGGGTCTTCACATGTGTAGAGGGGTCTTCACATGTGTAGAGGGGTCTTCCCATGTGTAGAGGGGTCTTCACATGACTTCACATTCTGCTGGAGGGGAGCTGCCAGTGGGACATTGACATATTGTTGAAGCAAACATGATCTGGCTTTTTTGAAAATATTAGCTGATCCTTTTATCACATCCAAGGTAAATGCCTCTGTTGCAACTGTGTCCTGCTGCATCAATGTACTGGAACTCAAAAGTAAAAGAAGCATTGACAGTGCCATAAACTGAGATCAATCAAACACAAGCACATAACAATGTGCTTCTCCTGCACACCTCTTGATTGCAACACACACAACTGTTTCACTTGAACTTTGAATTTCACGGCTCAGCATAGATGTGTTGGACTTATAATACACTAGAATTGCTCCCTCAATGCTCCCTCCATCAAAAAACATTGTCTTGATGCTCTATTGATTGTTTTGGTGTTGACAATGTGCAAACTGCTTCACGCTTCAGCCATTGTTGTGTTTGGACCTGGAGGTGCAGAGCTACATCGTGTGAACATAGACTGTATATAAGAAGTGAACATATACACCATGACGTTTTTAAAGCTTTGAGTCAGGTGTCACCATCTTGGGTTTTGGTTGTTGCCAACCAGAAGTGACACGACAGAGTGAAGCAGAACTGCTGAAAAAGACATTTTAAGCGACCAAAAGGTCACAATTAACTTTATTGAAGTGAAAACACACTATGAAAGGGACAAAGTTCTTAGACGATAACGCGGACAACACCCAAAACCGTGGTAGTGACTTGTCAATCAAAAGGTAGCCAAGCCCTTGTGATACATACGCTGCTTTATCATCTATTTTACTGTACATGGGACAATAATTAAATAAATTAACATCATGTCTCAATTGAAGAAGACTTAAAACTAGTGATTGAGACTATGAACTCATTAGGAAAATATTTACTGAGGTAATAAACAAATCAAAAGGTTTCTGGAGAACCGCTCATCCATACAACGTCACACTCAACACTGCACTTCCTCGGGTCCAAAGCAGTACACCTGCCATGACATACAGTAGTTGCATCCCTTAGCAGTGCTAGAGTTTACTACGGAAAGTGAGCTGGTCCCAGCATGCCGTTCGGCGGTGTAACTGTGAAAGGGTAACTTTAATATTTTTCAACCAGGACCCTATTCACCCATATTTTTCTGTCTAAGTGGATAATGGGGACAACAATTTTTGAAATTGGTCCAGTATTGAGCGAGAGCTGTTCAGCCAGCCTACTGATGCTTAACGGGCTGCAATGTAATCGCTCGGGGGAATTGAGCACCGTCAATGTGCGTCCACTAAAAGTGCTTGTTTTTGCCACTGACATGGTCGAGGTGTCTGAAAACATTACGGAAAGGACTCTACAGAGAAATAAAACGTTTTTAATTTCGCTTGATCTGGTCCGTTTGTTTTTGCGTCTAACGGAGTCTCGCTCATAGAAGTCTCTTCCTGGAATCTTGCGTCACATGACACTTTCTGTTCTACGATTGTCAGTGTCATGGTTGAATATTTAGTTAAGTTCAACAACGTGGATGTGACGCAAGATTTCAGAAAGAGTCTTGGTTAGACGCAATAACAAACGGACCGGATCACGCAAATTAAACAAACTTTTTATTTCTATGTAGAGTGCTTTCCATAATGGTGTCAGACACTTTTATTCACAATGTGCCCCCATCAGTGGCAAAAACAAACACTTTTAATGGACGCACATTGACGGTGCGGAATTGCCCCGAGCGATTACATTGTAGCCCTGCTGTCTGCATTCTCACTCAATACTGGACCCATTTTTAAAATAGTGGTCCCCATTAGTCACTTAGATACAAAAACATGTTAAAATAGGTTCCAGGGTGAACAATACCAAAGATACCCTTTAATAGGGGTCCCCTCTCAATACACTACCCGGTGTGTACACAACGCACTACTAATCAAAATAAATAATAAGCCCCGTAAAATCGATGGACATTCATACACACACACACACACACACACACACACACACACACACACACACACACACACACACACACACACACACACATACAGACACACACTCTCCTTACATTTTAGTTAGTTTTTACATCTGAAGATACTGAAGTTCATGGTAAGTAGTAGATAAAATGTGCTTTTTTCATTATTTTGTATTAGTTTTTAGTAGAAAACATGACAAAAGCAAACAAATGCTTCATGCGCACGTACGCCTGTGAGGGAGTTTTCCTGTATTGAATACTGAATGTCCCTTGACACTGATTTTACGAAGGCCTCCTCAGTGATGTCATCTAATAATACACTTTTAGTTGTACATGAAGTTAACATAACCCCAGATAGAAGTATATAAGTAGATGCAGCAACTTGCAAGGGAGAGCTGTGCACTGTTATTAAATGTTAAGTGGAAGAATACACACAGGTAATAGACAGGCCTATTGGTCATGTTCCATGCTCATGTCTGTGCACCTACCAGATTCTCATTACCACTATCTCACCTCCAGTCAAATATGTAAATGAAATAATTTGACTCACAATATGAAGTAAAAAAAATACACCTGTACCATATGGAGCCAGCCTCGTCACTCATGAGTTTTCATTTGATCTTTATAATGAGGAGAATATGATTATTATCACTCCACTGCTACCAAATGATCATCATATCGTTGTCATCCATTTCAGAATTAATATGATGGGATAATAATATATAAGGTGGATTTCATTACCAATCACATATATTCACACAATGTCTTTCAGATGAATGAGCTTGATTGAAGAGAAAATAATAAATGTGTGTATGTTTGTGTGCATCTGTGTGTGTGTGTTTGTGAGTAAAAGAGTCTATCTGTATTTCTATTCATTTGTACAGTATGGGTGCACAAGTGAGTGTATGTGCTTGAAGGTGTGTATGCAAAGCAGCAACAGGAGGACTATTGTCACAGGAAAAAAAATACACCTCTTTCTATAAAATCTAATTTAGTCTCACAGTGCTTCCTATTTTTATGACTGAACAGGCAAAAGATTTTCCATAGATATGGCAAGGCAGGGAGGTATAAAAAGGTGAGGCAGCTATTGTCCTGTTCCTCATGAATACATATTTTTGATTAAGTTCATCTGTCTGATATCTAAAATCCTTTGGATGAAACTGATAGAGAGAGGTTTTGTTCCCGCACAACATTCAGCTTGAAGGTCTTGCTCATATCTGCTTTATGAGAAAGCTAATTATTTAGCTCACTGCTTATTTGAAAATGTTTTGCCTCTTGCGCAGAATACCACTTTATACCAATCATATGACCATTCTTCTTCTTCTTCTTCTTCTTCTTCTTCTTCTTCTTCTTCTTCTTCTTCTTCTTCTTCTTCTTCTTCTTCTTCGTCTTCTTCTTCTCCAGTATCAGAAAATCAGATCAGAATCAATAAATAAAGTGTTTTCCTGTTTTCCCGGCAGCTGTTTTTCAAATATTTCCATCAATCAAGAAGACTTGAAGAGTAATACAATTAATGTATTTGACATAGAATTCACATTAGGTAATGTAAGTTCTCTATTTTCCTTTAAAAACAGCCAAACGTTATTGTTCCGTGCATTGTTTCAGAACCTTGGATTGAATGCAAGGCACTTAACCCTCACACGCTTCAGAAAGCTGCTCAGTGGTAGTGTGGCTTAGCTGGCCACATGTGTAAGAGCATTGCTGCAAAAGCATGCACAACAAAGCTCGGGGGCTAAATTAGGGTAACAATCTGGCTTTCATTTGACCTGAAATAGCTTTTAAAAGACCAGCCGTGCATTGCATTGTATCTCCTACAAGGGAACGAGCCGACAATCCGACCATTGTCGCACATTAGGCCTAATTAATTAGCACTTTGCTATGGTATAAATCCCTAATGGAGCTCACTGACCTTGGAGTTATTTTCAGTGCACAGAGAGCAAAGGCAGTCCTCTCCTGGGTGTGTTTATATTAAAAATATATTTTCCATTTTGCTTTGCACTGTTCTGTGTGTGTGTGTGTGTGTGTGTGTGTGTGTGTGTGTGTGTGTGTCTGTCACTCATTAGCACTATGTGGGTAGATATGTTTTGCAAGCTGTTGTTGGGTTAAATGATGAATACAGCTTGATTACACATACAATACAATTCTGGCATTACACTCCAATTACAGATTGTGAATTTAAACATTGTGATAAGAATGGCTTTAGTGATTGTTTGGCTTTTCTTTAAGTAGTTTTTAAACTGTCTTTAACAGTTATGACAATATTTAGTTCACACTTCACAAAATGCACGTCTGTCCTCAAATTGAAGCAGAATATTTTATTGTATTCTTCAGCTCTGTTATTACTACATGGGACATCTGTTGACCAGAATGATGTTTTCACATATCATTTAATTAATTAATTTCACTAGGATTCATTTAAAATGATTTCATAAGGATTTGTCTTTATCATACCTTTTTTATTTTTATAATACCATACTTGTTATTCCGTTTTCCAGACTTTCTTTGTCCGCAAAATAGAAGTTAGTTCACATTCCACAGTGTTGAGAAACATTATAAGATGAAGTAAAATGAAAAAAACATAATTTTGCAGATTGCATTTTTTCAGTGTTTTAGTTTCTGGTCAATTTTCAGTGTAAATATGAAGCTGATTAATTGTTAGTGAACATATTTACAGCTTAGTGCCCTCAGAAATGCACCCTGATTCAGTCCTTCCTGGTAATTGTTAGCAGGTGTGGAGGCTCCAAAAGTAGAAAGTGATGAGTCCTGAAAAGAGAGGTCATCCTTTTCTAAAAGATTACCTCAATACTGCCATTTGTTGAATGTGCACAGTTAAAGATTAATTTGGCCAAATGTGCATTTTAGGCATAACTACATGCTAACGTGCCTGGAGACTGCTCCTCTATGTTAGCTAACAGTGCTGTAGATGTAGGTGAAGGAGGAGTGTGTTCCTTTTGAGATCTGTGGTTTCTCTTTGCCCTGCTCATCAGTCCCCAGATACCTTTGTAAAGACAGCCTGTAATGTATAAGCTCTGTTACTAATGGATCTTTATGCTTCAGACAGCCACCCTGGCCTAATTATTTTTCTTCTGCTGCCAGACGCTGTGCGCACACGTACGAGGGAGAGAGAGAGAGAGATGGAGTTAGAGGGTTGGATTGAGTCTTTAGCAGAGCCGTTGCCTTCAAGCAAAAAGCATATTTTACTATCTGACATGTGCAATCCCTGACAAGTCGGTTTGTGTCACCTCGACACAGGAACACACTGAGACATCAAGGAAACCACGATTGCAGATAATGGCTTCTCTGTGTCCAAAAGAATGTGGATCAAACCAAACAGAGAAAAGCACTTAAATGAATCGTACAAATCTTTTGATCAGCAAAGAGAACGGAATAAAAAAATTAAAATACTCTCAGCTTTTAAAACCTCACAAGGTTGATCTTGTGTGAGATGTGTTTTCTTACTCATTATATCTCATAACTACTCGGGTTGTTGTCATGTCACAGAGACATTCACATAAAAGAGTAAAGTTATTGAACTAAGTTCCACTAGAGAGCAACGTTTAGCTAAATGCTTGTGATCTAAAATACTTAATAGTATATATGTCTGTGAAAAGAGGCTTTCAGTCGGATAATACTCCCCACAGCCTTTACCAACATTTATCTTGTATTTTATTTTATTCATAGTTTTATTATTTATATTTCCCCATATGTAGTCAAATGTGATAGCTCAGACTATATCCCCGACATCTTTATTATTTATACATTTTTGTTTCATGTTCTGGTGTTAAAAACTCTCTCTGATTGGTTTGATATAGTTACAGGTCAGAATTTTAATCTTTTAAAGGCACTGATTATTTCCGTGTAAAAGTGGTTACCATAAAACCTGCTACTCACATTAAACTATGCTTACAAATGACACTGCTTTGCATAATGGGGGCTGCTGTAGGTCAAACCTTTAAAGGTACACTGTCGATTTTCAACCTCATTTCCATGGAGGCTATGTTAATCTCTCAAAATGGGCTCCATTCGCTTTCACAGCAAAACATGCTGCTCTTGTTTGTTAATCTTTTGTGGTTGGCATTCCTTAATGCAGATGCATATCTTTTTATTCAGTCCATTAAGCACTTAACTTGCTAAACTGTGGATTTGTAGCTCACTTCATGTAATGGCCTGAACAATACATACTGGAATACAATACCACCGTTTGGACACAAAGTGACGGAGATACGTAGTAGCTGAAACTACGCTGGTGGCTTCATCAGTTTATTTTCACACTGGTACTGAATAACTTCAAAATCAGCCTTAATTGAATATATAATAATTGGTTTTCTAGCTGAAGTGCTTTAGATCAAAAAAACGTCCTCCCATTGACCTGGAATGTATCCACCACTTTACTGTATTGGTGGCTCTGTTTCTTAAACATCATGCTGTCACAGTGCCGCTGCTTTGGACCCATTACTTAGTTCATTATGCAAGTAATACGTCCTCTCTCCTGCGCTATCCCTCGTCTCTCTATTGTGAGAGGTCATTTGGTTTCCCTGGAGCACCATTCAGCTGTGACAATTATATAGCGGTAACTCACACGGGGCTTCAGTGAGGGATAGGCACGATGGGAAGTACCAAGAACCGAGCCTCCACACGTGGCAGGTCTATTTTTCCGACTTTTACAGAGCTGTGGACGGTTGCATCCTGGAATGTTTGCGATTGGTGTTTGATGTATTTGTGTTCGGGAGGTGGAAATGGTTCAAATCACCAAAAGGGACGCTTCCAGCTTGAATGATAAACACCATTCTTTTAAGTTTTATAGTTTCAGAGACTTAAATATTGACAGGCATTGCTGTAATATGCCTGTTATTGTAGCTACAGCCGAGCTTACATCACTCATGTGTGTATTGAACTGTATTGATTCACCTCTGACAGGCTGGGTGTGAGCAGCTTAAAAAAACAGCCCGTGATTGTCACGCCGACACTGTTGTAATTATCTTGGCGCCTTTTCCTCCATAAACTGTGTGACATAAAGTGTTAACAGTAACACCAGCCCCCCCATTAAACATATAAAGGTAAACATTTTGCGCCAGCTCCCGGGTGAACGGCAAGATAACAGTGTTTTGACTGATCTTTCTACTCCATGCGGAAACTTGTTTGCTTGTGATTTTAGAGGACGATCCCTCCGAATGTATGTAATGTTACTACTCTAGAGTTATCTAAATGAGCAGTGCCGTATCAATGAAGTCAGCATTTATAAAGAGGGACTCCTACAATCGCTAATGTCCATGTGAATTTAGCCGATAGACAATCTGCATCATATCACATAATTAATTAGGTCATTTTAACACAGGCTTATCAAAGGTCCCCAATTAGTGCAACTTGAGAAGTTTCATAGTTTGCTTGCAAATCAGCTGTTTTTTTGTCAAGACAGATGGAGGAGCAGATGGAGCTGATGAGCACAAACCACAATCAGCCTGCCATTACTTCCCAGACATATGCTTAATATGACATGTTACAATTACACTGTCACAACGGAAACCTAATTTATCTAAATTTCAGGCACCATCTAGTTGTGTCATTTTGCTTCGGCACAGCAGAATCTAACAAATGTTAGTTATCGGTTAGATCGCTCTAATGGCCTCTCTTAATAGCACTTACAATATTGTAATTGCAATCTGTGAAATCTCTCAAGGATTTTCCTTCTTTACACTTCAACAAACACCAAACATATCGGCTTAAACGATCCATGAGCATAAAACGCATATCTCAATTTCCACTGTTGCTGACACCCTGTCACATATCTTATTGGAGGCAGTATTTTACTGTCTTTTAGTTTTTAACAACTGTTGATCACCTCACTGACACACAAAGCTACATGTCCTGCTCTGAAAGAGGAAATTCTCATGGAGGTTTCCCCTTTTGTCCCAGAACTGCTGTGTGATGGCTATATTTCCCTATCATCTTGGAGCAGGCTTATAGCCTCCTTTGTATAGCATGCTCACAATTGGATCAGAAAAAAAAGTTAATTTCTTTCTGAAATACCTTGGAGATTCATGTCAAAATGTACCCGTCCAGACCATAAAGACATCTCTAAGGGACTGCACCCTTGGCGTTAGAACAGAGATGGTTGATTTGTGAGTACAGAATATGGGTGTCCTACAGTAATGTATCTGGTGTGTGTGTGTGTGTGTGTGAGTGTTTGCATCCCCACTTTAACGTGTACAATTACGAGGGTTTTGATAGAATGAGTTTAAGTGACTGTGTGTATCCATGCATGCACAGACACCACTGTGTGCTTCCCGCTGCCATCTCCCTACACTTTCTTTTACCCAAGGTTCCCAGTGGTTGTGGTGAGTCACCGATAACATGTCCATGACAGTTTGGGGTCGCCTACGTCCCCACACCTCCACACTGAGCTACTACATCACGGTTAACCCTCTTTAAAAGCAGAGCTGTTTGAAGGATTTGTTAAAGATGAAGTAAGTTTGACAAAGTCAAAGGTACAGTGTGAAGGAAGGAGAGAGATGTAACAGTGAGGAGGAAAGGTGGAAAGAGAGTGTGGGCAGAGGAGAGGAGAAGGCAGGTGTGGAAGGAGAGAAGGAAGAGAGGGTGTAGAGGAAAAGAGAACAAGAAGGAAGCCCAGCAAAAACGAAAAGTAGAGCACAGCTGCTGCAGGATAGGTAAGAAATGCAAAAAAATGCAAAAATTGGAATAGAGGATTGGTGGAAAAATGTCCCAAGCCTTTGTGATGTTGAAACCATCACACCATAGCTTCAGAAGTTAGAAATGCCAAGGAAGAGTGTGGCGTTTTTAAAGCAATGTCTCACACATAGTCAAGTAAGGTAAGGCTTTTATATCTTTTTGCTGCTTGGAGACAAGATAAGAAAACTGTATTTAACTGATCAAAAAGACTGACTGTCAGACATTGATAGAGAGACAGGGAGATATAAAAGAATATACGAGAAGAAGATATTCTGACAGACACGAATGGCCTTGTGTGAATGTATCAAATCCACTGCGCTGGCCTATTTGGCAAATAAATTATCAAATTATCATAAATTTGAGTCACCTGAAGAGGATTGAAGCATTTAGTTGAAAGACCTTCATAGGCACACAGTGAATACACACACACACACACACACACACACACACACACACACACACACACACACACACACACACACACACACACACACACACACACACACACAATGAGGTGACGTATGGTTTGGTTATAAGCCTGTCCTGCAGGCCATGAGGAGATAAGACTACTCCACGTGTCCCCATCGTTTGGTCAGCTTTATCTAAAGTGTGTTTTTTTCTCTCCTCTCTTCCTCTTTGTTTTTCCATCCCTTATTTATTGACTCACCGTTCTCTATGAAGGTTACACAATGCAGTGTAGGCTTGAAATGATCTTGACCTTACCACAGGCTCTTGTAGCACACACTTGATATGGGAAAATAACCATTACATTGGAATGAAGCATAAATCAAGTGGTTCATGGTGTGCTTCCTGTGGTGCTGCCAACGTAAAGGAAATACAGGCAATCGTAAAAGAAAGGAACTGGAAGAAAGTCATGTGTAAGAACGTACGCTTTACTAAGTATATATTATGTGTTATTTCAGAATGCAAAGTTCTCCTATCAACTGCAGTACTAGTTTAAAGAGTAGCATCTCGTACGTGGATTTTAAGTATGTATTATAATTAAATATATTAGATGGCATACTGTACATCGCTCTTGTTTTTCTTACGGTATAATGTATCCACGTTTGTCGATCTCCGCAGAGATTGTACCATTGATCTATATTCAGAGGCTTTGAGGAGAATAATTGTCACTTCACTCACTTCTCCTGTCGTCAAAACGACCCCATGGTTTGCTGATGGTTATCTGTACACTCAACTCAAATGTGATAAAATGGCATTAGGGCGACGTTGCAGTAATTAAGACGTCCAGCTGTCTTTTCAATATCCTCCAGTCAATACAGCTGATCAGATTTCAGCTTGTCCCTTTTCTCTCAGCTGTCATCAGTTTGTCAGTACTTGTGGCCCCTCTGGGCTGATTATTGACGATGTGTTGCAGGGGGGGGGGGGGGGGGGTTTAGGGTACAATAAGCTCTAATTTCACTGTGCAAGGTTGAGAGAAGGTTTGATTCTTGTCATACATTCTATTTGTAAATGTGTCACTACATTTCCTGCTCAGGTTTTGTTGTTGCATTTTAGGGATATTAACGATATGTTCTGCACACATGGCTTGCTCCGCCGCTGGTAGCTTTCCTTTGCAAGTGAGACTTCTGTCTGACACCTAACCCGCTATGAGATGGAAATGTGGAGCTATAAACTAAAAAAGTGACAGTGAACCTTTCATTTCATTTCCTTTAATATTTTTTTCACCACCCTCACAGGTAGGATGGCCATTCAAATTAGCCACTTTCCCCCAGCCAAAGACCCCGCTGGGCAGCATATGTATTCATCAATGCCATAAGGCCAGACCAATTGTAATATTATTTTATGGCGATGGCATTTTTCATCCAGCCAGTCTCCAATAACTTCCAACTTAGATTTTATGACTTTGCTCTTTCTCTCTTTTTACCCTTTTCAGTGTGTCTCTGAATACTGTACCTCGTGCTCACTCTGAGTCTCTCTTGCTCCATCTCTACCATCACTATCTCTTTCACAATTGACTTGTTCTGTCGATTTTAACCTATTCCTCTCCTTTCCTATGCTCCCCCCCTTTATTTCCCTCCTCCCACACCTTCAGTTTTTCATTTATGGCCAGCTGCAGCAGGCTGGGTAATGAAGGCAGTGTTATAAAGTATGGGAGGTGCCTCCGGGCAGACTCACAGCCTGTGTATCAAAAACAAATTGAAATAGGATGAGGATGGAGACAGAGGGGCAGACACTAGAGGATTAGACTGCCATGAAACAAAAAAAGATCCAAGATTTGAAAAATGTAAAAGAAAATGGTATGGGAACAAAGACTAGAAATGGAAACAGAATAAAATAAAGCTTTTAATATTGAGTCCAGGAGTGAATGATAGCAAGTGAATAATACAGTAAGTTTACTTCCTTTAAACAAAGAAACAAAAACAGGTCCGTAAAACTTCTGCAAGAGCACCACGCTGGGAAAGTAATCTGTGTCCGTATGAAAGCAAGGAAGGACAGAAAACTGGAAGAGACACAGACAGATTAAAATGTTAAGAAAGCAGGAAATAAACCACACAATAAACCCAGCAGAAATGTGAAACAGAGCATCCAGTGATTGCACAACCAAAACATGTTAAATGTTGTTAAACGGGACCAGCTCAGCACTTTGTGAGTGCAGGCAGAGCTGGTGGTGGTGAGGGCCGCACAAATCAGTGTGGAGAGAAGGCAATAACCATCACAGCCACAGGCAGGTGGGGGTATTCTCTCTCAAAGTGTTGCCTAATAAGCTCTGTGAAGAGTTTTGCTCTGGGCAGCTTCTAGAGGACTGTTGGTGGTCTAAAAAAAAAAAGCCATATTTTGGTTGTGAGTAGATTCTTCATGGTGAGGTTTACATGTCACAAGGGACTTCGTCTTTTCTTTAAGGTCATACTACACATGGAGATCTTCCTAAACTCTCACTTTTGTTATTGTGGTTTTACAGGATTAAACAAAGCAAGTTCTTGACTTATTTACAACTAAATATGGGTAAAACCGTAGATTTCAATATCCCAAAAGAAACACAATTAAACCTGTAATTGAGATGACATTGATGAGCAGACATGTACAAAGATAACTGTGAGCAATACGACGGGACATACGCAAGATCACGCTGATGTGTGTGCATGTGTGTGTGTGTGTGTGTGTGGGGAGGAGGGGGGGGGGGGTGGTTCAGTAGCTTTTAATTTCATCATTTCATCAAATGCAATCATATTTCTTTTTTTACTCAACCAGCTTTGATTGTCCTTGTTGTATATTGCACCGATTTATATATAAAACAAGTAAATTGAATTGTGCTCTGACATAAGCATCATCTGCTGAGCTCATAATATTGCATTACTGTGGAAAAACTCTGAAGTCCCTGCGACTTTTCACCCGATGAAGCCTCGTGAAGGTCATAAAGACCCCATGTTAAATTCCCTGAAGTCCAGAATACAATAATTAATGTGGCTGCAGTCCACGCACAAGACATCTGTACCAATACCTAATCTCTCCCTGATGGTTCATGAGGGGACAACTGGACTACAACACAAATATGTTATCACATAGCCTCAGATTTCTCCTAAAACATGATCTACTGTATGTTTTTTAAGGGTAGAAAAAGGATAAAACGCAGATATATCATTTATAAAAAGTTAACATCTATGTTTTCTAAAAATCCAAATGTATTTTTAAAGTGTTTAGCTGGAGCTGCTGAATATTTATTTAGTAAGCAGTTCAGTGTCTTGCTCGAGGGCATTTTGGTTAGATGTTATTAGCTGCTGCTGAGAACCGCTGAACCTTTGACCTGCCGGTTATCAGACGGTAAAGATATTGGGTAATACGGTCGCTCTGGGTCTTGAAGAAGTAATTGTGAGGGGATGACATTATTGGACATTCAGTTGTATTTATAGACCAAGGTTGGGGTCACATACTCTCCATTCATAAGCACAATTTCAAAAGTATTTGTATCCACAAGCTATGTATGTGATGCTATATATGTTCTAATCATCACTGCGTCATAATAACACATTGGCACTGATTCACATATTGAGTGCAACTTCCTGAGCATGCAGCGACATCATCTTACGTTTCTGTCTTAACTTTCTGTTAAGACAGAACATAAGAGAAGTCTACTTATTCAAATCTGCTCTTCCCCCCCGGTGTGCCGAAGTCTTGAATCCCACATGATCTTAAATTGAGGCGTATGGCGCTGTTATTAGCACAGGTAACACAATAGCTGAAACTTTAACTTCCGCCTAACATTTACACAGACGTTACAAGCATGAGTTCTGGCAAATTATAAATACAGTCAATGCACTGAATCTAAAAACCATATACATTATAAATGTGTTTGGGACACTAAGTGCAATATGAGGTAATTGATATGATAAATGGAAGTTGGTAAAAGGTTTTATTTATGTAGCTGCAGAGCTTGTGGTCACTAGACAAACCACAAGACCATCTCCTGGCTACCTGAGAGTTAACAGCAGTTAAGTGTCTGTGTTATCTACTTTACAGTGACCTCATCAACTGTGTACAGTCAGCTTAGGTTTTTGGTAAGTAAGCACAAAAATACACTTGAGTCTCTTTGAGCAGAAATGATCAATACAATGTGAAGGTGGTCAGTACTTCCTCTTATGTCTGTCCGATGTCATTTCTCCATCACGAAGGAGAAGAGACTGTGTTCGCTAGTGTTGTTACAATGTGTGAGATTTTCTCTTATTGTGTTTATTGTTCTTCAGTTTTACACGTAAGTTCAGTGCAAATTATATTTGTGTTTTACAAACAAAAGAGCAAACAGGACAAATATGCATAAATAATGAGCAGAGGATTAATAGCAAACAAAAACACAACACAAGTATTTCTTTAAAAAGGGTCAAGTTGCTGCTTAAGATTTCAATATGAAAGAATTCATTGTGTTGAGAAGCACATTCAATATGAGGAGATTTAAAGCTTGGATTCCTGATTTCTTTTAAAGTGATGTTCTACTACTACATCCCTCACCACAAAACGACTTTAACATAAATGTTTGACTTCATTTTACAGTTTGTAAAACATCTTCTACATTGTTTGCTTGAGACCAACTACTAAAAAGTAAGAGAAACTCCCTGAGACTGGTGACAACACTGCTGCATTCTGTGTTTTCCAGCCAGTTGCTACCTTGGAAATTACTAAGCTATTACTTATTTATTTGCCCACTGTCTCCTGTTAACCTGCAGACAATGAAAGTAAAGTTGTGCCAGAATAACACTTCAGTACCGGAGCAGGAATCCTCAGAAGTGGTTTAGAGTTGTTTTAATAAAGGCAGTGTGCAGATTGCCCCCGAGTCTGGTGTTCGCCCCGCAACAAAACACAATAAAAAACAAGCAATTTGATCATTCTTGGAGCAGCAACACCCATATCACTGTGTGTGAATCTATATGTGTTTTCCATATGTTCTCTTGTTGTGGTCCATAGTTCCCTGGATGCCACAAAGCCAATTAAATATACCAGCAAATCAAGTGGTTGTCGCCTGGTGATTGTGCCCCCACATTGGTGTGTGTGTGTGTGTGTGTGTGTGTGTGTGTGTGTGTGTGTGTGTGTGTGTGTGTGTGAGAGCACGGACACAAGTGTCAAAGAAACTGCATTTTTCTTTTGCCAGCTTCAAGAAGCAGCTACACATGACTCTTGATGTCATCATGCTGGAATCAACACCGTGATGCATGGCTCCCAGCTGCATGGGGATAGGGAGGGACTGTCTTGTTTTCGCCCTCGGGGGGGGGGGGGGGGTCTGCAGCGAGGGAACTGAGATTCATGTGTTATTTTGGCCCTTCGGTGTTTGTGTGTGTATTTTGTTGCATGCTTGTGTGTAAGCGTATGCATGTCGGGATATGTGCGCCCATATTATTGCATAACAGTGTGCAGGTTTTTGTATGTGTGTTTTTTTGCGTTTGTGTAGATGTGTTATTTTAGCCCGGAGGCTGAGAGAGTGAACTATGCCTCTTCGTCCCTTAACACCCTCTTTGCTGTCACCGCCGCTGTGCAGCGACACTGTCACACTCAGGGTAAATAACCATACCCAAATGAGTCTTTTTATGGCCTAAAATAATAGAGTCACACCATCATGAATGTTTAATACCATTTCCATGGCTCTTTGCTGACAAAAGCATAATTAAGGCTTGTACATAACGTGCTGGCTCAACGAAAATGCGCCATTTTCAGCAAGTTTGGGACTCATTCGTGTAACAAAGCTCCTGTGCCTTACTAATAAAGCTAACAATAAAGGGTGTAACACAAGATGCTAGACTGTGTATTCATATGTGAACTGCTGTGTTTTTTGTTAAAGGACGGTTGCAGCCAAAAGTGAAGAGTCATTTGCTCAGGAAAGTTTAACAGCAGCTCGACAATGAAGCAACCGATGAGATTTTCTTTTTTCAGAACTGACAAAAATAGAAATAAGGCTCTGTGACAAAAAACAGCCAGAATGTTGTTGTTTTTTTACAACAAACAAACGGCAAGTGTTTTCACGTAGATGTGCTCTCTGTCTCTGCACGTATGAAACAAACTTGTGAAATCTCCAGAGTTATTTAAACAAACTTACACAAGGTGTTCTCCTTTTGGTTTGCAGTGAAGGAAAAGTGATCTTTATTATTATTGGTGCTGCATTCACGCTGAAATTATGGCTAGTATTCATTTACTGAGCTGTTTTTGATTTGACCATATTTTTCTGGTCACTTTCTTCCTTAATCTTTTTCATTCTTCTCGATGTCTCTGTCTGGTATTTCTAGTCACCACCTGTCTTCATGGTTTCTCCATCTTCTCTGATCATTCTGCTCTTTTTATTAGCTATTACTATTAATACTAGTAGTAATTACTTATGTAAAGGGAACAGTGCATTGCACCTATATTATTGTAGATTCAATTCCACTGATTGTATTCAAAGATATTAATAATGCAGGAAAAGTCTCATCTCAGATTTCTTTCCCCGTAATTTGTATTTGGCTCATGTCTAAGGCATTAATGAAGAGAAAGAGACACGGGCCTGCGTGAAGCAGGGTTAGCAATGCAAAGGACCAGTGATTTTTTTTGTCTTGATACTAAAAACTGAGCAGAGAAAATCTGCCTAAATCAATCTTTACTTCTCAACATTGCATTTTAAATACAGGCAATGTTCTCGTTATTTCCAAATGTGGGCCTCGTGCATGTTTTATGTCCTCTTTAAGGCGATGTCTATGAGCAGAATGCTGAATAATTGACGAGACGCGGAGCTGGATCAAACGGCATGTCTGCTTCTGTTTGTGCCTCTCTGTATGCACAGGCTGTTCTCTCAGTGCGTGTGGCTGTGTGCATGCATGTGTGTTTGTGGCGGATAGCTTATAAGACTGTGATTTCAGTGTGTGTGTGTGTGTGTGTGTGTGTGTGTGTGTGTACATGTGAGCGGACAGAGTTGGTTTTCTTTTTCTGTAGCTGGTATGATGATCGTTTATTACTTCAGACAGAACTATGTTTGGACTTGTTGTCTACAAAAACATATTATTTTGTTATTTTCTACGTGAAGAATATTTTTTTCAGCTCTTGTGTACCAGTTTTAATTACATCCAAACATCCATCACACAGTTACCCGTCAGAAAACACTGCCTTTGTTGTCCTTTTTCACACAAGCTTAAATGTACCTATATTATTTTTATGAATTTATTTAACATCAGTTTTTGACCATCACTGTTCAAACGTTCTGATAATAAGAATATTGCAGATGCTTATTATTTGAAGTGAATTACTGACAGTGGATGATGGATCTTTTTTATGTTAATTATAATCTGATTTACTGGAATCCAATAACATCCAATTAAATTTGCTCAGAAATCATTTTTTTCATGTTTTTTGTTAAGATACTTTTTTGGGTCGGTCTACCACTTCAGGTCCAGCCTGGGACATCCCAACAACTACCAGTAACTTTGGTTAAGCAATTCATATCTCCCCACTAGGATGAATTGAAATGACTTTTAGCATATTAATAACACCTTTCACTCATATCAACACAGTCTGTATATTTGTGCAGTGACAAAAGAGAAAAATAAGCTATAACAGAAAGAAACCCATCCCACTGGAAATAACTCTTCCTGCTGCCCTCGTATTTAATACTCCTTTACTGACGTCATGGATAAAACTACGACTTTATATGAATTCTCTGACTTTCATCTAGCACCATCATCGGGTCAAAATTCCAATTTGTCCAGCGTGTTGTTTTATTCTCAAATACCTAATGACATTTGTATCAGCCTCGACTGTACTTTGTGTTATATGCTAATTAGCAAATGTTAGCATCTAAATGAATACGATAAACACATTATACCTGCTTTAGATTCAGAATATTCTAAACACAGCCATCCACACAATCACATCCCCTCACCCGACCATCCACACACACAAGCGACACACCTCACCTTATTCTCCTCCGTTGCACGCTCACACTCAATTGAACCTGTCATCTTCTCTTTGGTCCCCTAATGGCCGTCCACTCCTGGAGAGCTATTAGAGTACAGGACATGTTATTGGAAATCAAAGAGGATTTGGAGTCCAAGGCGTCCTCCTGCAGGGGAAAGCACCCAGCAGAGGTCAACTTGTTACAAAAACACACTCGGTCAACCCTGACCGCTCAGATGGATTGCTTCTGAGTAAATCTCTGTTTCCATCTGGTTATTTTGAGCGGTGATTGTGATGAACTGATGGCACGCAGACATATTATCGGCCTGGGAGTCAATAAAAAAATACTGTACATACATTCGACTGTCTAATTTGCCTTCCTTCCACATTGTCACTCAAGAAAAAACTACTTTTAGGGTTAAGAGGTTTGGAACAGGGTTATAAAACCATTTAGAATTGCATTGGATAAACTCTTAAACAGGTCGGATGGTCAATACAGGAAACAAATGCTTATTTTTCTTTGTTTCTATGCATTCTCTCCACTGAGTTTATTATCTGCTAGCAACATCGTCTCTAGATGTTCAGAGTTTTGCAATTCTGATCACAATTCTAATCATCTGATTCCTCAGATAACAAGCAAACAAAGTCTGTAGTGCCTCTTTCCGCTACTTAATGGGCTCTGGAATTTGTATCAAAACAGCAGACATCATTTTCAAGAGCAAACATAATTGGAATACCTGACCAAAATCGCACTCTGTCTTACCCTTCAGGGAATACCTCAAACATGTTGGTAATTTTGAAGCATAAGCTGCCGTATAAGAGCGTCTCCTGCATCAGCTTTATGCTGTATAATTAATAAATACTTGAGTTGACGAGGGACCTTGGAATATTCTGAGCAAATAGAAGTAACATACTTGACAGTGTTTGTTTTTAATAATAAAGGGATTTCATTAACAGGCAGCTGGTCAAACAGTTGGCTGATCAAGACTGTATGAAACACATTGTTGAAATCACCCTCTTGAATTAATTTGTGTCGACCAGATAAGACAGCATGCTGGAAATGTGACTTTTTTCTTTATCAGAAAACTTGGAATTCAAAGCAAAGTCAAATGTATCGATGAAGTGTGATTTTAATTGACGTGTGTCAAAGTTAAAGAGCTAAAACAACAGCAGATGAATTGGCAGTTTTCCAGTTTCTAGCTGATGTCTGTTTTTGCTGTTTGAGTTTATGTTGAAAACAACATCCACTGAGCCAGGTAGTCTAGGTAACCAAGGTGAACTCTTTAACTTTAACCTTGTAAATTTGAATCCAGTGTCGGATTTTCATCGTGTGTTACGATATTCTTTTTATCCCACGTCCTTGCGGTCTCTCCCAATGCAAAGAGATACAAAATAAAGCAAAATCTGTACAAACGACTACTGTCTTGTAAGTTGGCGTGTAATATATGATCATTTTAGCACGTGAGAAAGGTTGTTTTATTTTCAGATAAAACACAAACTTCCCCTTTAAAACCCCAAATCAACACGTTTTAAAGGTGACATATTACGGTCATTATCAGGTTCATACGTATTTTGGGTTTCTACTAGAACACTTTTACTTTTACACACATTATTCCTTTCATACTATATGTCAGAATACATCTGTATTCACCCTCGCTCCGTTTGACCACCTGTCTCTTTAAGCCCCCCCCCCCCCCCCCCCTCCTGAGAAAGCTCTGATTGGCTTGCGAGAACAATGCGAGAAGGTAGTTCTAAATCTGTTGTGTTTCTTGACATGAAACAATAAACTTGTCCCCAAATGTATTTGCAAGCCTTTAGCCTTGATTATAGAGATAGGAAGGATGGGCTGCAAGCGGGGGTTAGAGAGGAGATGACACGCAGCAAAGGGCCGTACGATCCCCTAATATGACCCCTTTAACGCAGGACATAAAACAAACTAACCCTAACCCTTTTATCCCACAGTACTCACTGTCTTCACATGTAGGGAGAACTACAATGTCTCTGTATCAGCAGCACCGTGTGTTGTCGATGCGCAAAACAATGCCGGACCCTCAGCGCGGGCTGAAATTTGGAAGCGTAGACGTACATTAAAAGCTGGGACTAACAAAAGCAGCGCAGTGCAATTGATCTAAGCCGTGTGCTAAGGCAGTACGTTGGGGAAATCAGAAGCTTCATTAAAGTTTCATATTATGTTTCTGTATACTTGCAGTTTCATCTTGTGTCTCTATTTACTTAAGGGCCCAAACTGAGTAAAGTTAGACTCACCCAGGGAGCTTGGATTGTAAAAGCTTTAACAACACAATTGTCATTTGGAACAAAAAAGGCTGTAGAATACAGGCTGTCATCGTTTTATCCATGACCCCAGTAAAGGAATATTAAATATGAGGGCAGTTATTTCCAGTGGGATAGGTTTCTTTATGTTAGCTTATCTTTCTTTTCTGCACAAATATACAGACTGTGTTGATATGTGTGAAAGGTGTTATTAATATGCTATTTATGGCGTAGATGAAGATACAATGTGGACCTATGAGTGTCTATTTAAGGTTATGTGATATGATTGACGATCTACTTGTCTCTGTTTGCACACACACACACACAAACACACACACACACACACACACACACACACACACACACATGCTTGCACATATTCACAAATTGAAGTGTACAAAGGTGCTCTTTCGCCAGAACTCTTCAACCACACATGCACACCTCGCAGAACCAAGAGGCAGATATCTTTGATATCTGCCTCTTGGTTTGATAGCCTGTTGCTTGCAGAGGCTTTTAGAGAGGCTGGTGGTGCCTCAGTGTCTAGTTTCCTTCTGGGCCTTTGGTCCCAATCTGTGGGTTGTCATGTTTTAAATCAGGGTGTCGACGGGAAGATGAAAGGAATGGAAACAGGTGAACACTTCACAGAGCACAGTTCTGAATCCCTGAGAACATTTCCAATAACAGAGACACAAAAGTGCTTCACTGCATTAGAGTAAGCAGCTTAGCCAGGTCAGACAAAGATCACATTTTATTTTTATTTTTAATGTTGAAAAACTAAATGATGACAGTTGCATGCAATTTGTTCTATTTTACATAATTAAAAAAAAGTGTAGATGTAAACATTTAACCACAGTTAATATCTGAACAACATTTTAATGATATTCTTAGAACATAAAAATGCATGAGCATGCTTTACAGTAAAAGCTTATTTTCCAAAACCATAATGTTCCTAAATAACATACTTTAGCACTCAATAAAGACACTGGTTCAATTCAGCAGATGTCAACACAATTATGCAGGTCACTGCGAAGTCTAATCCGTTTTGCTCATGCATATCAACCTGTTTTTATTCCCAACTCGTCACATACTGACTCTTGGTCACGACCCCTTGGCGGCACACTGGGTAACCCCACGCGTCAAACTGTGATGCTCCACTACGGCTGCAGCAAACATGTGGTTACTTGAAACCCCTGGTGCGTCTCATATTTGACACCCTGGGGATTAGACGGAGCTGTACATATTCATCATACCATATATTGCTAATGTCAGAATACTCAAATGCATAGAATACAATGTGATGCTGAAGCCCTTTAGCAAATTCTGCAGCTCTTTGTGGTTAAACTATTGTGAAGATGATTTGATGAAACATCTGTAGTCACAAGTGTTCACATGATAGTTTCAGTGTCTTACCCATTTTGACTTGCCCTTCTTTTCCGTCACATTCAGGCAAGGTTTCTGCACATTGTGTCTGAAAGCATGCAAGAAAGTCATATCACATCCTAAGAATGAGTAAATGTTCCCATGCCCTTGTGACTCACCTTTCATTTGAAAGAGAAATCTGTAGTCTCATGCAATGCCAGTTTTTTGTCTTTATTTTGGAGTCACAAAAATCACCTGAACAACTTCAAGTTGCCTCCGTCTGTTTATTTGCCAGTCTTTTCCCGGAGCTCTAACCTTCAAACTACAAAAGAGCTCTGATGCTGTGCTGAAAGGTGCACACACTTAGATGGAGGTCCGGATGCCCGTGTGTGTGTGCACGCATGTGACTGTGTACGTGACACAGCCCTCGTGTGACAGCTGTGCCCTTTTCAACAGCACTCAAAAATCAAGCACGCTTATTCACACATTGTTTCTCTCAACCCTCTCAACCAAAGATATATAAAAATACAATTACCTCCCTACTTCCTCACTCACATGGGACCCTGCTATGGTCACAACTGAAGTAAGGAACATAGCAGCTGCACTCCCAGCTCACCTCCTTTCTATAGCTTGCGCCATGCCTTCTTGATATGGTGCAGCAGGTTTGCCACAGGAGAAAGGAAGTGAGGGATAGAGGCAGAGAAGAGGAAAAAAGGGGAAGGAGAGAGGTAACATAGAAAAGCAGGAAAAAACGGGGGGGAAAAGGCAACCCTGTTCTTGGCAGAAATAGTTTCCATGATGTTTGAAGTCCACAACATTCCAATTAGGCTGCAAAGAATCGGGATTACACACTCACACAACTCTGCCCTGTAAGAGATAGAGGCAAGGAGCGAGGAGGAGGGGATAGAGAGGGAGGGATGGTGAAGAGGAGTGAAAGTGGCAGTGACTTTTGGAGAGACGGCAGAAACCAGGGGAGAGCAGCCTCCATGCTCGTGACAGCAGCTGAAATCCTATCCACCGGAGGAAAAGCGAGATGACTCTCCCATGAAGGAAACGCGGCAAGTGGGGAGAAAGAGATAAAAAATGACAGAAGAAATATATAAAAAATAACGTGCGAGAGAGTCACAGCCAGAGAGGGACATGGCAAAAACGTACAGATTGTTTGGACATTCGTGCTAGTTAGAAGCCATGATCAATAGGCAACTGTTTGGACAGTTTTGGTCAGTGTGGGTGGGAAAGTCCGCCAACAAACAACACTTGTTTACCCCATTTTACAGTTGTGTCCCAGTTACCAAATTCCATCCCTGCCACACATTGCCAATGTTTTACACAGAAAAGGCAGCCTCATACAAACTGAAGGTTGTTTTAACTAAGCATGCTCTGAAGAATTTGTGCTGTTATAAAACTGGTACTGGTGTCCCTGTTTATCTTTTGTGCGTGGCACTATAAGGTCGTAATGAAGCTTCTGGGGTGTGATAACCAATATTCTGCCCCTGCAGCAATACAGGATTCTTCATGTTTTTATTTGTTGTTCATCTGCTGCTGTTTCGCAGACCTTGACACACCCGTTCTTACGGTGCACCAGACCATCAGCGATGTGCGTGGAAGTTACTACCAGGAGAAGACGGTGTTCCTGCGCTGCACCGTCAACTCCAACCCTCCCGCACGATTCATCTGGAAACGTGGGAACATGCTCATCGAACAGAGCAAGGACAACGGAGTGGACATCTACGAACCGCTTTACACTCAGGTACACGTGAACACATAGACAGCGCACACGTGGCCATCTTGCCTGGTCCCACAGAAATAGACCTTCACAGAGTTATGTTTTCCTTCATTCTCACATGTTACCCTGTGTCTCTCTACATCTCTCTCTTCCTTTTATTTATATATTTATTCCAACTATTTCTGTGTAGCATTAAGGGTTTACATGAACACTGTAAAGCGCTAGTATTGATCCTGGCTTGTGACCAAGTTACTTATGAAAAAGCCATGTTCAGTATAACAAGTCACGGCCACTTAAACATGTGATCGAGGGTCAAGAAAATCGCCCCCAAAACTAATGAAGAAAAGCAAGTTCAGGCTTTTTTATGTCCTCATGTTGGCATTAGGTGGTGATCACTGTATGCATTTTAATCGGGGTTCATTTCACATTAAAATCAGCAACGTTATGCACGAATCACTATTCTTTAGAAGTAGCCCCAAACGTTTTTAAATGGTAGAGTGTGTTTCATCGGTGTGATAAAGCTTGTCCTGGATGCTATATCAGAGTTAGGCTAGCATTACCAGCTCTGCTCTGATCTGTTTTTTATTTAGGGAAGTTTATCAACCTCAGCCAAAACTGCCATTTGATATTATGCCACATTTGCCAAACATATAATAGTCCTCACCCTAATAACCTTTTCTCTTGCAACGTTAAAGTCAAACATACTGTTTGAAAAAACTAAAAACCATCAATCTTTATTAATTGTTAGGGAAACTGCTCCCTTTTTCTTCACTTATCAAAGCACCAGTCAGCCACAAAGCAGTGCCCCTTGAGTTCAATTAGCCAGCAGAGCTCTTCCCAGTGCTGCCTAAGACACTGTTGGCCCATCACTTACTGAAGCATGCAGACAGTTATACAGTATCAGTCTTGATCTGAACAATCATCAATGATGTTGAAAGAGATGTGTGACTGCTTCCGTGTGTCCAAGAGCACGTGTGTGTGTGTGTGTGTGTCTACATGAGAGGCAGTAGCTAGAATGTTTTGTGAATAGTGAGGGAGAGGATGGGTGGATTTATTTTTTTGCACCGCAAATCATTTCAATTTAATTTTCCTAATGGTCTCATGTGAAAGCCATTTGAAATTCATCATTCATATTACTCTATATGTCGATTTGAGATGCTTCAGTTGATAATCAGGGCATGTCAGACATACAAACACAGTAGGCTATGTGTTTGTGTGTGTGTGTGTGTGTGTGTGTGTGTGTGTGTGTGTGTGTGTGTGTGTGTGTGTGTGTGTGTCTGTGTGTCTGTGACCCTTGTTTATCATCAAAAATTGAAGTGACTTTTAGACAAGATTACGACCCAGTTTAGAAATGACAGAGTTTTCTCATTGATGTGATGTTAAGTGCTATGTAATGGAAAGTTGGCGTTATTAGATTTATCTTTAGATTAATGGTTATATGTGTCTCATAAAAGACTATGTGGCTAAATATGTGTTTTATATTGTTGCATGATGTTGTCATGTGTGTGTGTGTGTGTGTGTGTGTGTGTGTGTGTGTGTGTGTGTGTGTGTGTGTGCGTGTGTGTCATCCCATTTAGGGGGAGACCAAGGTGCTGAAGCTGAAAAACCTCAGACCAAAGGACTTTGCTGATTACACGTGCCAGGTGTCTGTCCGCAATGTGTGTAACATCGAAGACAAGTCGGTCACCTTCAGGCTTACAAATGCCACGTGTAAGTTGTTCGACTGCTTCTTTGAAAACATGCTGAAGACGTGTGTGTGTGTGTGTGTGTGTGTGCGTGCGGACGTGTACATGTTGTCACACAGCTGAGATTTTCTCCTCCTCTCTCAATTTCTCGCTTTGACTTTTGCACTCTTTTACTTTTTGGATTTTCACATCTCATCTGACTTTTCGTGCTGTTTTCTTCTCTTGGCTCAGGAAACCTCTCGCTGTCTGTCTCTTTCTCTCATTGTTAAAACGTCTCCCGTCTCACTTCCTATAATATCTCTCTCTGGGTCTTTCTTTCCTTGAGTTGTACCTCTGCCATTTGACTTTCCTCTCAGATGAGTCCTCACTCTCACTCTCTCCTCAGCTGCCTTCCAGTGTGTCATATTGTCTGTCTTGTTTCTGTTGCTGAGAGCTCATCTCAGGGCCGTCAGCTGTAATTCAGTTGTCACACTCCCTGTTATCTCCAATTCACTCTACACCGCTCTGTCCATCTCCACGCCACCACCCGGCAACTCTGTTACTTACGACAACATTGTTGCCACTGACAACCCTGTCATGTTTGTTACGGTCAGACTGATACGCCTCAAGGGGAAGCCTCCTGCTTTTGCCATTGTGTTTCATTTTCTCTTCTCCCCTCCCTGTCTTCTTGCGTCACTTTCTAAATGCCAGCCAGTCAAACCCACCATCAGTTAAATTCCTTTTTAGTACGGTGAGTGTATTAATTGGGAAAAATGTGCGTCAAAGCCATTTGAAGATCGGAGTACTGTTCAGGGCTTATTATCTTATCCAGTCTCATGGTCAGAGGGTCTGAGTACTGAACATATGGAACCAGCAAAGTAACACTTGCTTTAACATTTGAGGCTTCAGGTTAGAAAAGCAGCCAGTGAAAATGAAAGATTACAGTAATACTACCTTAAAGCAATAGTATTTGCTCTGTTCCCCAGAGTTATATTAGAAGATCAGCACTCACACCTCTAGGTTTAATGTGAAGCTTGGTTTAGCACAAGGACTGGAAACGCCCATCCAGCACCTCTGAAGCTCAGTAATTGACACGACTATTTATAAATCAACACGTTATGTTTGTGCATCGCCTTTGGCAAAAAATCAATGTGTGTCTCTTAAAATGTAAAACTATTCATTTAACATCAAATTGCCCAATAAAGGCAAATAAGTGGATAGTCCAACGTAAAAAATAAAAAATCATAAACAGCAAAAAGGTTGGTCCATACTTCTGTAACATCAGTGTTCTTCATTAAGACCTGTCACTTTAAAGTGTGATCCCTCGCATGTATCAAGAAGAGAAGAAAACAGAAATACAGTATGTTTTTTAATTGTTTCCTCTTTTTAAAATCACAGTCACACACTGAAGAGTAAAGAGACACATGTTTGCGACGTTTTTACAATGCTCACAAGTCTTCAAGTCTACATTTACTTTTACTTTTGTTATTTACAGACTTTGAACTGAAGGAAAGGTTATCAATCGGGCAATATGGTCTCTTTCCGAGATAAATGTTCCCAGGAGTCTTCTAAAGTGAGCTGAAGGGGAAGATAAAAAAAAAACTGTGATAAAGTTAAGAGGAGAGGAAACAGTCTGGCGTTCTCTGTGAAAGACTGAGCACGAGAAAAGAGTTCTCGCGAACAGATAGAGAAAGACGAGGAAATGAAAGACTGAGAGGGAATCAGACAGAAAGTGACAGATAGACACGACTTGATGAAATGCCCCGCAAATCAGAGGGATGCTAATGAATCAGCCTCAGGTGAATGAGACACTATCAATTAAAGCGGGCTGCACATAGGACCACAGATGATAAACGATTACAATGGATTTTGGATTTTAGGTAGAATGGAGAAACAAACAGCTCCTAATGCTCTAGCTCTATGTGATTCCCTCTCTTCCTGTCTCCCCTCTTGGACTCCTGTGACACAGAGACAGACAGACAGACACACATGCGCACACACAGCCACTATTAAAAGAAATGTCTGCCTGGTGCTGGCATAGAGGCGCAGAGACTTGCCAGAACTTCCAATCTGTCTGGACCTCACAGCCTCACAGAGCGACAGAGAACACACTGCGTAGTGTGTGTTTCTGCGAGCGTGTGTTTGATTAAGAAAGAACCAAGAGAAATGAGGAAGAAAGAAAGAAAGAAAGCATGATTGGTTGTTTGTGGGTTAGGGTTAGATAGAGGAAGCTGCATTTCAGGAGATATAATGTGCTGGTTTTCTCTATTGCTTAGATCACATTTGTTAAACTAAAGACCTTATTGCGATGGGACCAGCCATGACATGTTTAAATCGTGCCAGGGGCAGTAAAGTGGAGGGACAAATGACCCCTTTTCCCCCCTTTCTTAGACCACGGCCATCAAACTCAACCTTCATTCTGATCTAAACTAGAAACCTGTGAAGTTTTGTGACTCTATCGTGGCGAGAGACAGACAGAAACTATTTAAATCCCTTTGTGTGGTAGTTCCTGCTGCAGTAGTGGTACCCAGAACCACACTGAAACATGTACACACACACACACACACACACACACACACACACACACATAAACTAAATATACTCACATTCTTAAAGAACTCGTAATACAGTAAATGCACAACATTGTTACTCACAATGATTTATTCAAAGGTTGTCAAAACATATTTTAGCCACGACACTGACACAGACAAAATAAAGGAACATGATGGTTTTATCTCAGAAAATCACAACTCTGTAAAATAACACAGAAATGACGGACAGGTAAAAGCCCAAATAAATACAATCACAAATAGAGAAGAGAGAGAATGGCAGAGGACAGACAGCGGGAGGGAGATACACAGAAGGACATATGAGATAGACATATTGTAAAAGTGAAATCAAACAGCGAGTTGCTGCGTTGTTTTTTAGCCTCTATAATATTTATCTAATGAGCGTATTTTGTTATTCCCCGCTGAGCTCCTTTTTTGTCCTTGTGGCATCGGTCACTGCTTAGATTAGATTCATCCAACTAGGTCATGCCATCACCGCTGATTCACCACACTGGGACAAGGGGATTGATTGATTTTTATATCATAATCCCGGCCCGGGATTTGAGTACGGGGTTTCTGCCCTCCAGTAACTGCTGACAGCGGCCAAATCCTCTGATAAAAAGAACACGGGGGCAAAGCTCTGGAACATGTCGTGTTATTTAAAGTGGTATAGCACGGAGGATGGAAAAATATATGGACGAAGTCAAGGGATGGAGGATAACAGTAGATTTGCATTAGATTGACTTCCACCATAATGTCATTTGGATTTTGTCACATATTGTTTGTTTAAAATAAGTTGGAAAATGTGCATGAGGAAATAAATGTGACACAGAATGCACTTGTATATTACAAAGTTGTGAAAAACAGCCATCAACATCTAAGTCATTTTCCCCTTTCACCCTTAGCTAAAGCCTGAATACCACCACTGCGCACACTGCGTGCATTTTTTTTACAAGGTAACTAATATTACACCGTTTTACAACAGAGCAGATAGAAAGGAGATGGCCATCATTTATTTTCACCAAGTTTATTTGAAGCTAAAAACGTGTGCTAAAATATTAATCTGGTGCCTCATGTTTTTTAGTAGTAAGCGCCTGCCGAGGTCTAGCCTCGGTATTATATTAACATCATTAAACATCCAGGTGTCAGGACAATACATGTGTACTGTATGTGTACTCACTTTAATGGAAATGTGCAATGAAAAACAGCTGCTCCACATTAAATAAATGAATAAAGGAAATAATGCTAAATTGTTTATCCTGTTCTGTTGAATAGAAATGTTATGGAACAAAATGCCAAATCACGGAAAACATAAACAACACACGCACACACACACACATGCACACACACATTTTAAAGGCTGTTGCAAGCCTCTGAGCAAACTGTAAGTCTGAGTGATGGGAGAGTTGATTCAGTCTTTTATTGATTACTGTAACTCTGCCTACAATATAGCTTCACAATAATATGACAGTAGTACAAGTGTGTAATATATATGACGAGATCAATACGTGACAAACCCTGTTGCGTATGAATTCCTCCTTGAAAAGTTGAGGATCGATGGGCAATAACCCTTAGTACTGTAAAACCTCTTTGGTAGGACATTGTGCTGTGCAGTCAGTTTACTGTAAGGCTGTAATCCAGTGGTCGTGTCACACACAGAGAATCAGGAAAAAGAATGTAAAGATGTTCATTTATTTAAAGCAGTTATACGTAAAGGCCTCCCACAGGAACTCTAACACTGTTCAGTTTCTAAACATCTCCACCAGGACATTTCTCCACCAGTCTCAAATCCAGTCCAGTCAGGGGATCAGGGTGGGGATGTGCAGCCACACCACTAGCGAGAATCAATTTGCTTGTAAAGCTGCTTTGATCATTTTTTTGCGACGTTACTGGAAGGTGCTTTAAGAATCTCAGAGTTTCAATTCTGTGCCCTTTGCATTCGACCTTTTCCAGAACGTATTGTTTTAATTATACAAGTGAGCACGCAGCCTCTTTTCTGCGGCGCTGCATTACACACAATCATACCCATGACCTGCACTGTACAAATATTAGACACCAAGTGTGCTGTTAGGATTTAAATTGGTCACAATCTGCATCTTTAAACTATTTCCTAATGCAGTCCAAGTCCTGGCTAATGATAACAATATTTTAACCTTGTCCGACCTAAAAAAGGCTTTAAACTGACAATTTTACATTTCTGATCAATAACCGTTGGGTTATTGGTATTTGTGTACCTGTAAATGCATGATCACGTACGTCTGCAGTATCTTCATCCTGTTGTGGTGTATATTTTCAGCTACAGTAATTGCTTGCGAGCCCTTTCAGGACAGCTGATGTGCACAGTACGTACTTCAGTATGCAGATAAACAAACATTAGTGCGTACACACAACACATCCACTATGGATGTAAATGCTCATGGCTCAGTTTTTACGACGGTAAAGAGCAAAGACTACACACACACGCGCACACACACGCACACACACACACACACACACACACACACACACACACACACACACACACACACACACACACACACACACACACACACTTCCCTCAAGAATATTGTATTAATCCTATTGTCTCAGTTTTCACTGGACTTTTTCACAGTAGACATGTTGACGTAACAAATGTCTCAGTCAATGATGATTCAATACACGTTTACTGTAACGTATCCAAAATATCTGGCCTATCGTCTCCTCTTTCCTACTTTCTGTTACTTTTTTTGTTATTGTTTAAGATTGTTTTAGTTTTATTTCATGATGCATTTGACCAATGTCCTAAACATTCTCATTAAATATTAACTACATATCATTTCTAAATAACTATAATACCTCAAGGTCAGAGTATCCGGTTTGAGGTACTTGCACCTCCTCAACTTGCTTCAGGGTATTGTGTCTGTATGGGGGTGATAACCACCAATCCTCCATTTTGCAAATCACACCTGGAACATTTCCTCCTGCTGGCACCAGGGATCAGCGGAAACCTTTTGGTTGCTGGTCGGCCAACCCGCCATCCTCACCATATTTTTTAAGTAACACAAAGGTGACACCCACTGTTCCTGGGTACAAATCACAAACGTACAGCACCTGTCAGCACACACCTCTATCTAAACCCTTAAGCTTTTCTTTCCAGCTGATTTCACCCCCAATAACCCCTCTGCCTTCACCTCAATCCAGAACCAGTGAGCAGAGAGAGAGAGAAGGCAAGTCATAGAGAGAATGCAGTGAGCAAAAATAAATGCAGAAAGAATGAGAACCAGGTATAGAGACAGGGGATGGTAAAAAAAAAAAAAAGACCAAAGATACAGAGAGGTGACAAACTGACAGAGAGGAGAGGGGGAGAGGGGGAGAGGGGGAGAGGGAACGTGGAAGAGAGAGGCATTTGTTACCTGGTTGTAAACCGCTGTGCTGCACATAAATCCCATTACTTTGGGAAGAGCGCTGGCTGATCCCACCGTTACCGTCACCCACACATCCCCTGGAAATTGAAGCTATAATTCTCAAATCCTCAGTCCCCCCCCCCCCCCCCCCTCCCCCCCTCCCAAACACATATAATGTTTTCTCTTCTTTTTTTTTTCTCAAACTGTACATTCGCTCTCTGTTCTTGGAATTTGAATTTGTTTAGTTGTGTATTCATTTGTTAATTTGTAACACTTCCTTATACCGTTTATGTTAGCGCTCACCTAATCTATGCATACTCTCTTTGATTAATGGACTTTAAAATGCCAGCATAATCAATTATGGCAACATATAGGCCTTTAATATATTCCCAGTTGCCTTGATACTCTATGATATTGTACTGTAACTCTATTTAACAAACTGTTTCCGTTGAGGTTCGTACTTAGAAAGCTCTCGCGGCCTACGGGCGTTTATTTATCTGGCGTTGTGATTTGACACAATGAAAGTGGACAGTGCTATTTATGTGCTGATTGCAGTTGTTACACCAGTGAAATGTCTTGTCAGCTTGAGAGCCATCACTAGTGCGGTTAGCTAAAGAGATGTCCCATTAGTGTGTCTATTTGCATGCACATTTTTTGTCTGCCACGTGAAAGAGCACAAGCCTGCCTGCGTGTGTGTTCCTGGCAATCTGTTAAAAAAGAGATTAGATGAGGGGATGAACTGCATAAAGTCTATTAGAGGAATGAATTGCTTCCTGTACTCTGTGGGGTGGCTCTCTACTCACGATTAATTCTCTCTCAGGTCGATTGAAGCCTGGATTCTCCTCTTTCTGGTCTTCTAGATTAAATAAAGACTCTGAGTACACGCCTTCAAATTGCTCAATTTTAAATATGTAAAACTTTAAAAATGCATGCATGTTTAATAACTCAATATGTTTCATAGTAAACAAATGTTGTGTTATATAAAAAAGGAACATAAGGGTAACAGTGTTTAATAAGTGTGCACATGGTGATGCTTTAATAATGTATAACAAACTAAATTACTTTCTCAAGGGAACCTAATGGTAAAAAAACCCGCTTACATTCATATTGTGTCATCGACATAATAACTTAATATTGACAAAAGCATTACAATTATAGATTTGTAGGATTAACACTCACTTTAAATTATTTATTGATATTTTTATTGTGTTTATTAACTTGAAATCAAATGACTTTTAATACATGTTAATGCATTACTCAAACATTCAAAATATATCACATTGAATATTAATAATTTCATTATTTATTAAAAACGAGGCACATTTTTGATATACACTTCACTAACATGTTGAGAAGACGTTGAAATGTTTTCTATATGTTCCTTCTAGTTACAATACAGATTACAGACACATATGCAATCACATCTCTTCTGGATTATGGATTATCGAACTGAAAGTGGCAGTTGGGTTTAGAATAAGATGTGTAGATGGATAAACGTCTCCATGACCGTCTCACGCCAGTTTTCATGCCGGATCAGTCGCTGACCTTTCAACTTCCTCCCTATCTGCGGACTACAGAGGTACTTAAATAAAACCCAAATCTGTCCGGACCTACACTCACAATGTGTGACCGCCGTTATAAAAAAGGAAGAAGCTTAACCCAAATAAATATTGTATGATAGGCCCCCCATTTAATAATAATAATAATAATAATAGGTTAAAGTTTATTTATATAGCTCATATCCAAACCAGCATTACAAAGTGGATTTTTTTTTACAACAACCACATAAATTACGACAATAAGGTTTGAATAACCAGGCAAGCATAAGCAAAGATTGCATGATTACAATGTACTTCAAAATAAACTTCAAAATTAAAAGAGAAATTGTAAGAAAGCCCTTTGATTTAGATACGTCTTCAAAAAACTGATGCAGCAAGCTGTCGTTCCACAGCTGATGATCCCTAACAGGAAGCGCTCAGTCCCCTTTAGTCTTCAAGTGTGAGGTGAGAACAGTCAACAATTTCCACCTCTAGATTCAAGAGTAAAAAGGGCTATCTTCATCTCTCCAACCTAATACTTACTTTATACTTTATATGTATTACTTTAATACCCTTTATTTTCCCCAGGCACCGCATTAAAAGTAGAAAGATGTGACCACCAGCACACTTTGCTGCAGACTTAATCAGGTTTCTGTAGGCTCACCTGGTTTTTAACTCTGAGGTTGGATTTGTTTATGTTATACAAGCATCTAAACCTATTAGAGAATATAAGCCTCGTTCAGCTTTCTGCATCCTATGAATTGGAATAAATTCACATTGGCAAATAAAGTAGGCGTTTACCATCTCCTTATTGTGTGTGTGTGTGTGTGTGTGTGTGTGTGTGTGTGTGTGTGCGTGTGTGTGTGTGTGTGTGTGTGTGTGTGTGTGTGTGTGTGTGTGTGTGTGTGCATGTGTGTGTGTGTCCTTTAGTTTCTGTGCCAAAGGAGACATATTTCCAATCAAGGAGCATATATCAAGCAAATTAATTAATATACAGAGCAATTTGGAGAAATGTGTGCAACAAGCTCAGTAGCTCAAGTGTATTGCTTGCTCTTATTTTATCTCCAAAATGACCCTTGGAAATTCTCAATACAGTAATGCATAATTAATCTCCATATGCTAAACAACATAGCATTATCACCTGTTGCATGATGTCTTACAGGGCTGCTATAGAAAATAATACCATTATTATCCTGTGTGACATGGCAGCTTGTTAGAGAATATATACATTATTCAAAGAGGCACGTTGACTTTACACTTTGCGCATTTGAACCAGAATACAATGACCTTGTTTTCTTTATTTTTTGCCGCAATCACTTGCCACATACTTACACAGAGAGGCAGAGTTACCCACACAGTCAGGAATTCACACCAGAGAGCTCTACAGTACCAGCGCAGATTAGTAACTCGTGACCAGTGAAGCAGCTCCAGCGGAGAAGCTGGGCTGCTTTGCCCCAGGGTGTTTTTACTGCAGTTGATGAGGGAGGGGGAGACCTTTCTATATTACTCCACCAAAAACATTTTTGTAGCCACTTGAATGATTTAAACAGGTGACATTTTGGTCACAAGCTCATTTCTCTCAACATTACCCTCCTGTCACCTCATTTACGCCCCTTAGCAAGATATGCAGAGACCTATTATAAGATGTTGCAGATAAGATTGCCACCTATGTGATGTGGAGCATTTTGAGTGCTTTAAAAGGTGCTCAATTGTACATTTAACTAGACAGAATAACCACATAAAACAAGGTTTTCACCGTCATTCAGATGTAGAAAACCCTATAAAGCTATTCAATATTGAGGTTTTTAACAGCACACACAATTTTCCTGGATTGTTTTGGGTGAAGTATGCCACTATACAACCATTTAGTGGTTTTACGTAAACCACAATTCCCAGCCGCCACTTGCTAGAGTAAGTTTTATTCTGTGGCAGGTACTAATTTAGCTCAACACAGACGAACAAATAGATGAGATGTGTTTACTGCAAAAGCCTTTCAATTGGTTTAAATACATGTCAACCAGTACCACAAACAAAAAAACAATCAATAATAAACTATTTAATTGGATCACTTTCATAAAGGCGACTCTATGCAGAACAGACTTGACATACTATCATCTTTGAAACCTGCTATGGTAACATGTTAGCAAAAAATTACCTACTTACACATTCAGATGAGCTAAAAGATGCTAACGCTAAAGGTGAAATGTACACATTTACACATGTACACAATAGCATGTGGCTATTTCTTTGCCACATGCTCCAAATAAAAAGGGGAAAGACACTGCTAGCTCCTAATATTCACATGTTGCGTCGGCCTTTAGTCATGTTAGCCATCATTGTGTTTACTCTGCCACTTAAAGAGGGCTGTACGGTCCGTGTACGTTTTAATAGTTGTATTTTGGATTAAATCTGAAATGGCAGAAACGTGTGCGGTATTGGAAGACGGAGCTTCAGTCAGCAGCTTAGAAACTCAAATTCAGCCAGCAGGAACCCCAGTGCAGCCAGTCACAGCAGGCTGGTGGCGCAGTGGGTCTAACAGAAACAGAAAGTTCAATGATCTGGTGAGGAGATCAGATCCCCGGAGCTGCCACATGCTCTATTGCAGGCGAAGTAGTCTCCCGGCGACGGGGAGGAGGAAAGGAAAAAAAATATTTACAAGTAATTTTCTTCAAAGACGAACACAGACCCTGTTTAACGTGATTGACAAGCCGTCGGGGCCACTCTACATCATCCTTTCATGTTGGACTGGAGGCTGCAGTGACTCACTATCGCCTCTCGAGGTACAAATAATATTGCGAGACAGAACGGGCCGGGGCTCGCTGCTTAGCATGGTCATTTCTGTAGATATCTCTGCAACACAAAACATAGATGTCTTTGACATAAACTTTAAAACTGTTACTTCTTCCAGTCTGATGATAATGTCAATTCATTTATTGAATCTTTTAAACTAAAATGTTGGTCATATCTTACACATTGCACCTTTAACACATTGTATGGAGCAGCACCAGTGTTTTTCTGTGGGTTTGTCTGTTTCACATCATGTATGAAGCCCACAGAAACTGGTGAGTTAAGTGAGCACAATTGAGCGGATCGAGGAATGATTTCATCTCGACTACGTTATTTGTTTGCTGAATTCACAATTTTACAATATCTGGCTATATGAGAAGTTTAGCACCGTAAAATACATTATATCTACGTGCTTCACATAAGCTATAGACGTTGCATGTTACACTCAACCACCAGTGACACATTACTACTGAGAGAGAAAGCCTGTGAGTCACTAACCCTACACTGCTGGATCAAACAGACTATTTTACACTTATAATATTTAGATACAAGCTTCTGCAAACTATCTTCACTGTATTTCATTAACAAAATGAAAAAGTACAGACTGGAACAACCTGTGACATCATCATCCTAATTAATGCAACTGAGCCATCAGCTGGCACACCTGGTATTTATTAACTAACCTAAAACTAAAACAGTGCATCTGTAAGAGTAACTCTACTCTTATACTGTATATACATTATATATATATATATATATATATATATATTATATATCAGTGGATTTCTGGGTTTACATAAATCTATTTTGTGAGTATTAAACTATCAAAATAATCTCTTCATTTAATTTTCTCTCTCTATTTGGTCAAATTTAAAGTGCACACTATGTCATACTATTTATTGATCATAGATTGTGTGTGTGTGTGTGTGCGTGTGTGTGTGTGTGTGTGTATACACATTCTAGTGCTTTTCCTTTCCTATCTCTCCAAACCTCTTCTTAGATGACTAATATTATGTTTTTCCTTTTAGCCCCTCCCCCCCTCTCCTGCTTCAGTCCAGTCTTCTATTCTCTCCTCCTCGTGTTTGTGTAGTGTTTGTGTAGTGTTTGTGTAGCGTTTGTGTAGCGTTTGTGTAGTGTTTGTGTAGCGTAGCGTTTGTGTAGCGTTTGTGTAGCGTTTGTGTAGTGTTTGTGTAGTGTTTGTGTAGCGTTTGTGTAGCGTTTGTGTAGCGTTTGTGTAGTGTTTGTGTAGTGTTTGTGTAGCGTTTGTGTAGCGTTTGTGTAGTGTTTGTGTAGTGTTTGTGTAGCGTTTGTGTAGCGTTTGTGTAGTGTTTGTGTAGCGTTTGTGTAGTGTTTGTGTAGTGTTTGTGCCCCTCGCTCCCACTGCTCTGCCCTTTTCTTATTTCTTTTTTTACTGCTTGGGTCCAATCGATCTCCTTCTGGCAAGAGGATTTTTTCCCCCCTCTGCAGTTGCATTTTGGGTCATCCTGTGCTTTTCCTGTTATTTGGTTTACTGATTAGTGTGTACTGAGAAAAGCTGGAAATTCATACCCTCTCACATGAATGCACAATGGCTCATAGGCAATATTCTCCAGACACACACACACAAACACGCTCTGTGAGATACAAATATTCTCAGGCACATATTTACACTTATTAACACTACATTGTATTTGCAGTCAGAACAAAATGTATAAATTGCTGCTGTTTGCTGATTTGGATGAAGGTCAGGATTTGCCTGTGTGTCTTGGGATTTACAGTGAAGTGGAGATCCTCTAAACACAGCTGTGTTTCCCTCCCTTGAAATACCAATAAGTTAATTCTGAGCATACAGGAGTTCATGGCGGCTCATGATTCATTCATACCAGTGTATGTCCGGTCTTTTTCCAGATTCTAACATACAGCAAGTGTTGAGTTGGATACATTTATACTAACTTGTTGATAAAATAGAAAAAAAACAATAGTCCAGGATGTTAAACCATTCATTTATAAAATGTGCTAGTGAGGTGCAGAACCTCATATTCACTGTTTCCTCAGTACATTATAGTATATGCACACACACACACACATTACTGTAACAAATACTCCCATTCTTACTTTTGAATAATGTCATCACTACTTGCAAAATCCTGTAACCATCCTGCAATTCCACTTGGAAACCTCCACCTCTGTAGTGTAGGTGCAGAGAGACAGGTGAGTGTAGGTGTCGGTGTGACAGCGTCAGTAAGAACCGCCAATCTTGTACAACAGTTGCAAAAGACAAGAAATACTTTCTTAGTTCTGTTCCACATAACCACAGAGAAAATGATTTGCTCTTCCTGTAATCCTTTTTTCTCTCCTTCTCCCCTGTGTCTCCCTCCCCCCCCCCCCCTCAGCTCCTCCAATGATCCGGCTGTCAGTGAACGACACGGTGGTGGTGGATCCCGGGCAGGATGTGCTCCTAACCTGTGAGGTGACAGCAGGTTTCCCTCTCCCTACTGTGATGTGGTCGCGTTACCCCAGCCCCCTTCCACTCAGCGCGCAAGTCCGAGGGCCAACGCTGATTTTGCGGGCCGTCACACCAGCCGACGCAGGTTTCTACAACTGCACGGCTGTCAACAACGTGGGCAACCCCGCTCGCAAGAACGCCAATCTGGTTGTCAGGAGTAAGTAACACATGTGTGTGTTTGCTCCCAGAGGACAGAGGCACAGGAGGATGCAAAATGCTTGGTCTAAACTTGGTATAATTTATGCTGTGTTCATTCAGCTACAATTAAAGTTCTGCATTAACAAGCTTTGAAGCTATAAATAATGTGTGCAATTGTTTATTCCTTTATATATTTTCAAATCATGCCATATGGTTTTTGTTGTTCCTTTTAAATAGCCAGGGGACAGTAAACAACAGATTTTTTTTGACAAAGCAAATACACACACACACACACACACGCCTGATAAATATCTTAGTGTTCTTGAAATTTTTGATAAAACATACTGTTTTTAATTTTCAACACTTTAGTCCGTGCCTATTTCATCAAGTATTTAAAACTGAAGTAATTTTACTTAAAAAGAAAAGTGCCATCTGTCCGGTCCTTTATTCATCGACTGTAATGTGTGAAAGTGTGCGAATATATTCATATGTGTGTGTACTGCATGTGTCTGTGTGGTGTGTGACACGCAAGCAGTTAATCCATCATTAGAGAGAGCTGATGTGATTCTTGTTAGGATAGGCAGGTTAAGTATCGTTTTTTTTCTGATTCCCCTGCCATTAAAACAGAAGCCTTCCATTTTCTCTCCCCTCCGGCTATTTTTAGTCCCTTTTAATCATCTTTATTCACTCCAATTAGTTGGTCTGGAGTGGAAGCAATTAGCGACAGTCTCTTCTGTTAGTTAACACTGTAGAGAACGTATGCTGGATGAGTTTCCCCTGTTAGCTTAATGGGCCTGAACGCATCGTCACACCAGCACAGGTGGCAAGACGGTGAATGAGACACACACACACACACACACACACACACACACACACACAACCGCGTTTAGTGAGTGCATAGAGATAGAGGTCTGCAGGTAGGCAGGCGACACAGTTACAAATGTACATGGACCCACATCACACACACACACACACACACACACACACACACACACACACACACACACACACACACACACACACACACACACACAACATTGTCTCCACCCTAACCAGGTAAAGCTGCAGGATCATGTTAAACATATGGTCACTGCTTCATATCCATGGCTCCACCCAAACATCTTGTTAACAAGCTCGAAAGGAGTTTAAATCAAGCGCTCCTCTCCTCCTCGCCGCCTGTCTCTCCCCTTAGTGGGGAAACAGAGAGCTGTTTTGTATTCAACATGGAAATCTGTTGGGGAAACGCAGCCTTTGAAACTGAAAATGAAATGTGACAGTGTGAGAGTTACTCTTTGTCCTTGATTTTGTTCCACCCCCCTCCTCCTTTTCCCCTTGTTATTTTATTCTGTATCTGGCTCCTTTTGTCTCTCCCTCCTTCACAATTTGCTTCTTCCTCTCTGTCTCTCTTTCTTTCTTCTTCAATTTCCTTTTCCCTTTGGTTTCTTTGTGTCGGGCTGCCCCCTCCTTACGCCTCGCACGCTTGTCACAAACTCATCTACCGTTCTGTATTAGGCATCTTCCCCCACCTCCATTCATTTTTTTTTCTTTCTTTTTAATTGCTTTTTTTTTACTCTCTGCTTATCCCTCACTACAAAATCTATAACAATTACAAGACACAAAGTCCTTCCTAAAACTTATTCTCAATCTTTTTGTCAAATTTAAATTGTGTCTATATTCAACAAATGTTAGCATGATATTAATATGTGTAGCCAAAGTAGAGTTTCAAAATAAAAAAAGGTTATGTAGAGGTGAAAATAATAATAATGCATGAATTTGTGCTATTTGTTGATATGTCCTCACTATATGGAAATAATAGCCTCACCCCTTTGTAGAACTGACACCGTACCCTCTGTTTCACTCTTTCTTCTCTCTTCTACTTCTTCATCCCGCTACCACCACACACAGCGATGAGCAACCTGACCTTCCAGATCACACCGGACTCCAACAAGGACAGCGAGACCATCCAGATGGGTCGGGACCTCAAGCTGTCGTGCCACGTTGATGCCACCCCGCAGGACAAGGTCAACTACACCTGGTACAAGAACGCTGCGCCTGTCTTCAACTCGGATAGCCTGATCTTGTTGCGGAGTGACCCAGACATGGCACCCGGCACCAGTAGCTTGGAGATTGTGGACATGAAGTTCAGAGACCTTGCTACCTACAGCTGTGTGGCGAACTTCCCCGGCAGCAGGGTGCTGGAGCTCCGCGTGGATGTCAACATCTCTCAGAACAGTGGTGAGGTTTTCTAATCATTTATTATCTCATATCTCCGTCCGACTGAGACAAACTTCCATCAACTGTCAGCTACAGTGAAATAGCTCACTCAAAAGCGTTAGACTATTCTGATGCTGCTGGTTTAACAAACTAATATGTCATTTAAGGCATGTTTGAGATTTCATTATTCAAGCTGCCTATATCCTGACACACTGAACACACACTCACTGTCAAGTTGTTTGAGGACTTTGTGTCTCTCTGCGTGCGTGTGCATTATCGTGTGTGGTTAACCATAGCGTGAGCACTTAATTACTGAGCAGTTATCTTTTCGTCTGTTATATTGAAACTGTGATTGTCCAATAAAATTAGCCTCGTAAATGTCCGTTTATTTCATTCCTTTTTATTCTCCGTCTGTCTCTGTTATCCAGTTCTCTGTTCACACCATCTGTAGTGTTTAAGTCGTGTCCTCCTCCAGACTTAATAACAACCATATAGCCCTTCTTTTAGATTGTACTTGTTTTTATTGCATATTATTTATTCTGACATGGTATTATATATATATATATATATATATATATATACTTATATGAGATTTGTCTTTTGTCTTATTTGTGAAGCGACTATTGTAATAAAAATTGTATGAAGATTGTTTTCCTTTATTGCAGCAGTTAAGAAAGTTTACATCTTTAAATACATTATTGATGTTTGTTTCCCTTTATGTTGAGGTCACAGAATAAACCTTTTTTTTTCTCATTCCTTTCCTCCAGTCTCTCCTCCAGTGCTGTTGGTTCCACCAGGAGGTCAGGTGTTGAGCGTGCGACAGGGAGGTAACATCGAGCTGGTGTGCTTGGTGGTGGACGGCAAACCTCGTCCACCTATACTCTGGTCACGGACAGAAAAGGACCTGCTAATGCCGACAGGGAGGACCACGATGGAGACAGCCGATGGCCGCCTGAGGCTCAGGAACGTCAGCCGGGACATGATGGGGGCGTACCGGTGCCAGACTGCTCCGTACAATGGGCTTAACA